>NW_015386691.1:62812-65172 GCF_001527695.2 Protobothrops mucrosquamatus
ATATCTGATAAAATGGTACAAATGAACTAGTTTACTAAAGATTTGGCAAGTGTTTCTTTTTTAAAGTGAGTCTGAATTAACTCAAACATCAAGATGCACGTCTTGATCTATGCTTGATGTGTTTCAGAATGTCCACATGTGTGTTATCAGCGGGTTTATCGATTCCATCAAAGCAATCAAATGTGTAGTCCTGATTAGTGTATGCTGACTGGGAGTTCTGGGACTTGAAGTATAGAGCTTGTAGATTCTGAGCAGAGACTAACAACTTGGTCATTTCAGAGAGCTTACAAAACCATACATACAAGGCGTTAGCAGGGCCATAATGGGACTGTGTGCACAGACAGCACGGGGCACGTAAAACTAGCATTCAACACTCTTTCCCCACCTTCTCAGAAAGGTGGTCGAGTCCTCTCCATCAGATCAAGAGCTGAGCCGTCTATAAAGCCAGGTGTAAAAGGGCAGGATGGCTATCAGAAAGCGACCCCATTCTCTGCCGCCGTCCCCCCTCTTCCACCCCCCCAGCGCAGCCACAGTAAGGATCGGGCTTTTCACAGCTTTCGCTCCATTTTTCACACCCCAACCTCCACACAGACACACGGGTTATATTAGGTGGACGAAAGGCTCATTGCTTTGGGAGCGGGTTGGGTGGGGTATTTTGCCAACCCAAGTAATGTCGGGCTTTTCGGGCGAAGGGTCTACCTCCCAATTATACTGAGTGGCCTGGGTTGTTCTGAGGAGGGGCTCTCTTTCCCGGTTGCTTGGCTGCCTCAGCCCAGAAAGCCCTCCAAGTCCGGAACCAGCCGAAGAGTGACGGACCGGCGAGCTGCCCTTTCGCTCCCACGGCTTGAGCCAAGGCAGGCGGCGGCCATCTGAGCAGAGCCGCCGTCCTGGCCACTCGAAGGACGTCGGTCTTTATCTCCCGAAAGAGGGGGGGGGGGTAAAGGCCGCTCCTAAGTTGGCTTCCCGGTCCCGATCAAAGGTGGCAAAGCAGCGGGGGAGGTCCGGGTTTTGCAGGCCAATCCCAGCAGCTGCCTCTCCTCCAACCGCCCCGTTGGCAGCGAGGCCGAGAGGCGCACGGAGCCAGACCCGCAGCCTCCACCTCCCGGGACTTCTCCAGCCACACCCTCCGCCGTCAGGGCAAGGAGGTGGGGTCCGAGAAGCGATGTCGATATAAAGGGCGGCGGCGGCACCTCGCCGCCAGGTTTTCCTTTTCAAACGCACGTGTACCATCTCGGCCTCTCAAGCGTCGTGAGCACAGCGTGCCAGTCCGAAAGCCTGAGAGACGTCGGGGGCGAGAAACGTCTGGGGGGCCACAGGTCAAGGAACGAGCCGCAGCGACGGCCACTTAAGCTTTTCACCTTCCCCCTGAATTCTCGCTTCCCTCGCCGACCCGAGAGTTTGCCATGAGCGCGGCCACCCTGGACCCCTTGGACTCGCTTTCGTGCTACCGAACCTGGTCCCTGGAGCCCGCCAACTTCTACGACGCCAAGGCGGGTGAAGGCGGCGGCGGTCTGAGTCCTTCCTGCAAGGCGGGCAGCGTGAGTGTCGCCCAGGCGAGCGAGGAGGCCGGGGGGATGTGCTCTGCTCCGAGCAGCGGCAGCCGCGACCTGGCGGAGCTGAGTGCCGCCGCGCCGGCCATGTACGAGGACGAGAGCGCCATCGACTTCAGCTCCTATATTGACTCCATGGCGGCCGTGCCGAACTTGGAGCTGTGCAACGACGAGCTCTTCGCCGACCTCTTCAACAGCAACCACAAGGGCGGCGAGCGCAGCGGGGGCTACGGGGATTACCTGCCGCCGCCGCCACAGGCGCCTCCGCCAGCGTCCGGAGGGAGCGCCTTGGCCAGCCTGTTGCACGCCAGCGTCCTCCCGGGCCCGCTCCGGGTCGCCGTCAAGCAAGAGCCAGACTGGGGCGAGGAGGCATCGGGCTCGCTGCTGCCGTCCCAGATTGCTACTTGCGCCCAAACCATTGTCAACTTGAGCGGGCAGCCCACGCCGCCCACCTCCCCCGAGCCTCCGGGAAGCGCCTCGCCGTCCAGCTACAGCAGCCGCTCTTCTGCTTCGTCGTCGTCGGGGTCCAAAGAGCGGGCGGGCAAAAAGGGCGTGGACAGGTTCAGTCCGGAGTACCGGCAGCGGCGGGAGCGCAACAACATCGCGGTGCGCAAGAGCCGCGACAAAGCGAAGCGCCGCAACCAAGAGATGCAGCAGAAACTGGTCGAGCTCTCGGCCGAGAACGAGCGGCTGCATAAGAAGATTGAGCAGCTCAGCCGGGACTTAACTAGCCTCCGGCACTTCTTCAAGCAGTTGCCCAACGCCTCTTTCCTGCAGCCCTCCTCGGTCACGGACTGCCGGTAACCGGTT
>NW_015386691.1:67521-99037 GCF_001527695.2 Protobothrops mucrosquamatus
GAAGCCAGATTCACTTAACAACCATATTGTTAACAATTGCAGTGATTCACTTAACAACTATGGCAAGAAAGGTCATTAAACAGGCCAAAATTCACTTAACTGCCTCACTTAGCAACAGAGGTTTTGAGCTCACTTGTAAGTTGAGGACTACCTGTACCATGATTGATTTAAACTTCATTCTCTGCCCTTCTGTCCATCAACACCTAATCCCCCACTAAATACAATTAGCTAGAGTCAACAGAGCCTTGATCATAGATAGATAGATAGATAGATAGATAGATAGATAGATAGATAGATAGATAGATAGATAGATAGATAGATAGATAGAATCCCAGAACTGTCTACATGTCCCTGTCCCCAACATCTGTCCTAAACAACTATATCTTCTAAACACAAAAATCCAGATACAGCTGCTGAGTATGGGGAATATTATATGCAAATAACAGGAAATCCCATGCATGCCAAGTTCTCTCTGAAAGAAATTACAGGAATTTGAATCAGATACTAAATGATCCCTATGTTTCAACATCAACTAATAATTTCATCCACAAATAGAAATGTACAAGAAAAAGGTATAACCATTTTAATTACAATATGTTAATCTACTTTATTGAAAGGTTTTTAAAAATACAAGATCTAAATAATTCCTTATTTAAATAATATGTGCCTGTGTTCACATATACTCTTCTTTCATAATATTGTATCATATGCCCTGTATCTGATCATATGCCTTGTATCAGATACAGATACTGTATCTGAACACTTACCTTACATCAGGGGTCTTCAAACTTGGCCCTTTTATGACTTGTGGACTTCAATGCCCAGAATTCAACTCCCAGAATTCCTCAGCCAGGCATGCTGCAGAGGAATTCTGGGAGTTGAAGTCCACAAGTCATAAAAGGGCCAAGTTTGAAGGCCCCTGCCCTACATGAAATCCTGAATAGAATTTATATGTGAGTAATTAAGAAAATGTATCTCTAAATTAATAACTTGGAAGTTAATTTCAAAAACTATTTCAAAAACATATTTAATATTTAGTAAAAAAATATTTCAACCCCTGAACTCATTACAAAATATAACCTCCAGCACAATACAAAAACAAACAAAAAATTGCTGAAAAAAAACATGTTTCCTTTGAGTGCTATGATATTAATCTGGAGGACCAGACATCTGTGTATGTGAATTCCACTAATTTCATGAGAAAAAAATTTAAGAATGTACATTTAACTCCTCTCATTGAAATGACAATTGTGTTTGAATTGAAATTAAAGTGAGCATTAAAAAAAAGGCACAACAGTTTTGTTTCAAAAGCAGCATAGAAGAACTGAGTACAGTTACAAATATGTTACAAAGATCATAGACAGAAGCAGACAATATTCCCTTCAGTTCTTTCAGGCGTCCAAGAGAACAATTTCTTCCAATCCAATACAACTAGATGGGTGGCTGGTTATAGATTGGACATAACAATTCAAAAACCCCACCTCTTTCCTCAGCACACTCGTTACTTCATAACTCTGCAATGATAAAGCACAGCCATTGAAACAAATAATCTTGTACATTTTGTCCTAGCCAGCATACCACTGAACACTCTTCAGTAAAGGAAGTTCTTAAGGACTTTTTCCCCCTTATTTGCTTTTTTACTGCTCCAAACTCATGTAATACTAACAGCTATGAGAAATAATTTTATTAGAAAATTCAGAACTCTGAACTGAAAGCCAAATTTTCTACAAAGGTATTCCAAGAATTTCAACAGAGCATTAGACCAAGAGATTATCCACTTAATTATATTTTTATTCATAGGCCAATATAGTCACAATATTACAAATGGAACAGGTTAACCCAGAATCTGCATTTTTATGAATTCTAGCTGAAAATGGTAGAAGTTGAGTACTAATACATCTAGAAGGCACTGAGTTGGGGGATGTGTCATATGAACTAGAATTATGAAGCCGCTATTTTAAATATACATACCCCATTATCCATGGTTGCTGATTCTAGAAGTGAAGAAATAGACTTCTGTAATAGCTGTTGTAACAGGGAAAGAAGAAAGTATAATTATAAAAACAATAATGTAGTCAGTTTGTATCCCTAATATTTAAGTATTTTATTACCTGCTAACTCTTATCTGTAATTTCACAGTAAAATTTTTCTTGGTCAGGACATTTCACATAAGTAATATGTATTTAATTCTACACAGATTATCTAGAATATTTTTTTGCTTGCTTGTTTTACACCTTGTTTCTATGCTCTGGAAAACATAACTGGTATCAAACACAGGTAGGTGGAGATATAAAAGTAGATTTCTTTCTTCACCTGGAGCTGATCATAAAATACTGAATTAGAACAATATTGTTCTTGTAATACCTTGATTTTTACTGTGGATTTTGGTTGGGAATGGCAATTCAAAAACACTTCCAGATGCATCTTGAAAACTGGTGAAGTTACAACTTCACAGCAATGGCTGCAGTAGGGTAACCCTCTGAAATACATGAGAAAAAGACTATATATCTATCCCCAAATTTCCATGTCAAAGTGTGCTCATAGACTTCTTCACTTTGCACTGTAAGCTAGAACACATATTGTTCAAATATTCCCACCTTCCTTGATTTAATGTGCAACAATCTTGCAAGAGACGAGATAAAAGATAACGAAGAGAACATGAGATTCTCAACTTTATGTTCCAGTGCCAATACTAGGAAAAACATGTAAGTGAAGGATTTCAACCCTTTACAACTTATCAGTTGTTTTGATAAAATGACAGTCATTTTAACCATTTCTGAAAACTGTTCAAAAGATTGCAAGGAGATTTAAAAAAAAAACCTGGCAGGGAAAGGAGCATATAATGTACATCTGGCAGAATTAAAAGATGTGGAAACAGTAAAATGCTACAATACCACTGATCCTGCTCTGCTAATCCCCTGAACAATCAACTATACATTTAGAAAGTTTCTGCTAGCTTATTTTAAAAAGATTATCCTAATCTTTAGCCAAAAAACCTTCCCAGTCCAGTTTCTATATGATCTGTACAATAAACCATCCCTATGCACAAGCCTGTATGAACAGTGTCCATAGTATCATGGCATTCAATTTTAAGTGCAATTTTAAAAGTGAAAATGGGAATCTCATAATTGTTACTTCCACAACACCTAAATGAAAGTGCCAAAATCTTGCAATGCTCTTCTTTCTTTAGGAGCTAATGCTGACTTTTGAATTAAAGAGACAAAAAGGAAAAGGAAAAAGAGATTAGGAGAAACAAAGAAAACAACCAAACTGAGACATCATATTCTTACAAGATATACAGTAATTTTTTTTATTGTAACTCAAAACCAAGAAAGGAACATCATTGCTTTCATTGTCATGAAGGCTACAGCAAAGATACTACTTGGATATAACACAATCATTTTCACAAAAATACCTATTAGACTTTGTGAAGAGGTTTTTTTTAAATATGATGGTTATCCACGATATGTTCTAAGCAGTAATGCAGAAGAAGAAGAGGTTGGTAAGGTTTATGGTCAAGTTCAATTTGAAATTAACAACAGAACATTTAAGCAAGTTGCTTGTGGTTGGAGATTGGCATGCCAATGTTGGAAATATTAAGGAGGAAAACATCACTGAATGTTATGGCCTAAGAAATAAAAAAGAAAAACTTAGCAATTTCAGTCAATCCAATGATTTCTATGATATCTATCTATATATAATGGATATAACTTAGATGAAATACAGAGAAATCAAATTGACTAAATTATTGGTACAAGGTGATGCTTAGTTATAACAACAAAGTTATAATAGTTATAATATAGTTATTTACAGTAATGTGCGAGTAAGCGGCAATATAATTTTTCTAAATAAAATTTAGGAATTTTATTTTCTAAATATTTTTTTTAAAAAAATAAAGAGATGGCCAGGAGCTAACTGTGAAACAAAACATGATATACTCATAACTATATGCAAAATCCAAATCAAGCTAATTGCAGAAGAAGAAAGTTTCCATGGTGTGATCTTGAACATATATCCAGGATTTTCAAGGAGAACACAGGAATCATTTTTAAATCCTGAATCTCATTGATAGGGAAGTAGAGAAATGTGGAATGAGATAAAAGTTGTTAAAGATGAATGTGAAAAGAGATGGAAAAGACTAGGAAACAGAAAAAAAATAAACTAGATATCATAACAAATGGTCAAATTTGCCAACAAGAAGAAATGTTAAAGCCAAGAAGGCCAAATAGGAAGGAACTTAAAATGAATTTCTGAGACCTGTCAAAAGAGACAAGAAGTAGTACTACATTCTTGTAAAGATACTGAAGATGGAAAGAAACATAGAAAACAAGGGAAATCTTCTAAAAAAAAAATCTCCAAATTCAGATGGAGGTTCCACACTTGCTAAAAAAAAACAAAAGGACAGTAGTAACTGATTCCAAGAATACTGAGCAAAGATGGAAGGAACAGACTATAATTTAATAGGGATGTCAACATTCAAGATGCTTAGCAGAGATGTCACTATATCCAAGTACGATATATTTCTTACTTACAAGAACCTCTAGTACTAGAAGATGAAGTTATATAAGTACTCCAATCATTATCAAATTGGAGGACTACAGGAATTGATAAATTATCTACATAAAGTTGGCAAGCAATAAAAAAAATCTGTAAACATTTAAGAGTTATTTAGTATTGATTAGAGCTTTACATGGAAAGGCTGAGAAAGAAGAGACATGGAAAGATGGAAGCAGTAGTGGTTGCTATGCTGGAAAATCAGAAAGATAAGTTGAAGGCAAGCCTTCTTGGGAAAAAACCTATGAGGTACTAAGAGTCAACCCTGACTTAATAATACATAATCACAATTACATAGTAATTCTAGTATTGACCAATTGAAATGGAGCAGTTGAAAGGCAAAAAGATTCTACTCTCTTAGAATCTACTTCTATCTCTTTCATTGTGGTGTCAAGAATAGACTGCAATCAAAAACTTATGATTAGACATCTTGTTCCCAGTAAGACTCAAGTCTGAAGAGACATTGAGCTTTTCATGGAAGAGACATAGAGCTTTACATGGAAGAGACATAGAGCTTTACATGGAAAGGCTGAGAAAGAAGAGTGCTGATTCGTGCTGGATAATTGAAAAAGCCAAACAATACCGAAAAGAAGTTAATACACACTTTATGTATTATAGAAATATTTCAGTTATGTCAAACTGTGGGATGTGCTTAGGAAAATGGGAACCCCAGAATATCTTATTATCCTCAAGAGAAACCTTTACAAGATCATGAAGCCAGAGTCTGGATGGAACATGGTGAAACAGATTGATTCCTGTTCTAGAAAGGAATGACATATACCAGTGATGGCGAACCTTTTAGAGACCGAGTGCCCAAACTGCAACCCAAAATCCACTTATTTATTGCGAAGTGCCAGGGCTGCATCAGCATTGTGGTGCCTTCAGGGGGGGCGGGGTGTGTGGCCCACTGGGTGGGTGTGGCTGCAGTGGTCACGACAGACTGGGTGAGTGTGGCCGGGGTCAGTCCCTCGCCATCTCTGGGGCATCTCCGTGGGGTCAATGCTGTTTGCTTGCTCACTTCCTGCCCTGTCACTTCCAAATGCCATGTGCTTGCTACTCTAGCGAACTCTGCTGGGGCAACGGCATGCGTGCCCACAGAGAGGGCTCTGAGTGCCACCTCTGGCACGCGTGCCATAGGTTTGCCACAACTGACATATACTCTTCCCTTATTTATTCAAACTTTATGCTAAATATATATCGAGGGAAGCTGGATTTGAAGATGATGAGCAGTAGGAATATTCTGTACTGTTCTTATGACACTATGCTGATAATTAAAAATTTTAAATTTAAATGAAAGCATATGAAAAAATAGGACTAAGATTAGACCAAACTAGTGACAATAAATACATTACCCAGTCTTAGAATTAAGACACTTTGATGCCATGATATAGCTGTATCTAGTTTTTCTGGTGATATTCTTATGTAAATAAAAAGTTGTACTGTCAAGAAGTAGGATAAAAGAGTATTGATAATTTGGATGCCAGTGTTGGAGAAGAGTGCTGCAATATCACAGATAGCCAAGAAAACATACAAACGGATCATAAAACAAATCAAGCCAGGCTTTTCATCATGGCACAAATGATCCAGCTCGAATTATTATATTTGGGCACATTATGAAAAAATCTATAAAGAAGTCCATAATGCTGGGAAGGTAGAAGAGAAAAATGGATGACCAGCAACAAGGTGGATGGACTTATTTACAGCAGTAGTGGTTGCTATGCTGGAAAATCAGAAAGATGTTGAAGGCAAGCCTTCTTGGGAAAAAACCTATGAGGTACTAAGAGTCAACCCTGACTTAATAGTACATAATCATAATTACACAGTAATTCTAGTATTGACCAATTGAAATGGAGCAGTTGAAAGGCAAAAAGATTCTACTCTCGTAGAATCTACTTCTATCTCTTTCATTGTGGTGTCAAGAATAGACTGCAATCAAAAACTTATGATTAGACATCTTGTTCCCAGTAAGACTCAAGTCTGATGAATCTCTGTTCTGCGATTGTCAAGAACCATTCACACAAACCCATTCTCTAAATCACTTTAGTTTTTAAAAAGACATTCTGGGAAGACAAATTATAGTTTCATGAAGTGGCCATTTTTTGCTTTCCCTTAAAGCACTTCTTTTTGCAAGACTTAATGAAGTTAGAACTATTCTTATCAATTGTAGCACATGATATTGGCACAAATACAGACATACTATGTTCTATATAAGTGCATAGGAAATAAGAATGCTGCTGCTATTGTAAATACTATTACTATAATCTTAATCAATTTTACTGGATGACTAAGAAAAATAAATGCTGGAGAGGAGATAATATACTTTATATTTATTTTCTTTGCACTCTTTATGATTTTATAACCCTTCCAGTTGGGAGCTCATCACCTGGACAACAAACAAAAACAGTTTGTAAGGGAGCTAGTGAATCTGGGGAGCTGATCAACTATTTATAAGGAAGGATCTTTGTTAATTGAGTGAGATTGATTTTTTCCCCTTGCTGGCTGGGTATGTGTTTACTTGCACTCTGAGCACATGGACTGAGGGGAGGGGATTACAGCTAAGTCACTGATCAAGAGATTAGTGACTTAGGCTTTGTAGCATTCCTTAGCCAATAGGAAGTCCCAGCCAGCAGTCTTTCCAAAGAGGAAAGATAAGAGAGGAGCTCAGAAGCAGAACAATTTAATAGGAATGGGAGAATTTTATGAAAAAATTAAAAGGAAGATGAAACACATACTGATCTCCCATCTCCAAAGGCTAAGTATCAAGATGTGTTTAGATATAACATGAGGAAAACAGGGGTACGAAATCTATAAAAATGTAACATGGGATAAAACAGTTAAAGGAAAAAGAATCCAAGTTATTAACAGGATGTAGGATAAAGATAGAAAGCCAAGGGAGAAGGTATTTTTCCAGTTTACTCCACAGAGAGTTAAATGTATAAGTACCAGCCAGCTAAGCACAAGTCATGATTCATTCCTGCATTCCTGGCTCTCAGGNGGGAGGATTTTAGGTAGGGATGATTTTAGAAGCATTTTAATTGGAAACACAGCTGTCAATATTTGGTTTTTAATTCGGTTTTATTGGGGTTTATATTGTTGTATTTTTTGTATTTTTATTTTTATGTATAGTATTTGTTTTTTAAATATGCTGTGAACCGCCCTGAGTCCTATGGGAGAAGGGCGGTATACAAATTAAATAATAATAATAATAATAATAATAATAATAATAATAATAATAATAATAATAATAATATAATTTTTCTAAATAAAATTTAGGAATTTTATTTTCTAAATATTTTTTTTAAAAAAATAAAGAGATGGCCAGGAGCTAACTGTGAAACAAAACATGATATACTCATAACTATATGCAAAATCCAAATCAAGCTAATTGCAGAAGAAGAAAGTTTCCATGGTGTGATCTTGAACATATATCCAGGATTTTCAAGGAGAACACAGGAATCATTTTTAAATCCTGAATCTCATTGATAGGGAAGTAGAGAAATGTGGAATGAGATAAAAGTTGTTAAAGATGAATGTGAAAAGAGATGGAAAAGACTAGGAAACAGTAAAAAAATAAACTAGATATCATAACAAATGGTCAAATTTGCCAACAAGAAGAAATGTTAAAGCCAAGAAGGCCAAATAGGAAGGAACTTAAAATGAATTTCTGAGACCTGTCAAAAGAGACAAGAAGTAGTACTACATTCTTGTAAAGATACTGAAGATGGAAAGAAACATAGAAAACAAGGGAAATCTTCTAAAAAAAAAATCTCCAAATTCAGATGGAGGTTCCACACTTGCTAAAAAAAACAAAAGGACAGTAGTAACTGATTCCAAGAATACTGAGCAAAGATGGAAAGAACAGACTATAATTTAATAGGGATGTCAACATTCAAGATGCTTAGCAGAGATGTCACTATATCCAAGTACGATATATTTCTTACTTACAAGAACCTCTAGTACTAGAAGATGAAGTTATATAAGCACTCCAATCATTATCAAATTGGAGGACTACAGGAATTGATAAATTATCTACATAAAGTTGGCAAGCAATAAAAAAAATCTGTAAACATTTAAGAGTTATTTAGTATTGATTAGAGCTTTACATGGAAAGGCTGAGAAAGAAGAGACATGAAAAGATGGAAGCAGTAGTGGTTGCTATGCTGGAAAATCAGAAAGATAAGTTGAAGGCAAGCCTTCTTGGGAAAAAACCTATGAGGTACTAAGAGTCAACCCTGACTTAATAATACATAATCATAATTACATAGTAATTCTAGTATTGACCAATTGAAATGGAGCAGTTGAAAGGCAAAAAGATTCTACTCTCTTAGAATCTACTTCTATCTCTTTCATTGTGGTGTCAAGAATAGACTGCAATCAAAAACTTATGATTAGACATCTTGTTCCCAGTAAGACTCAAGTCTGAAGAGACATAGAGCTTTACATGGAAGAGACATAGAGCTTTACATGGAAGAGACATAGAGCTTTACATGGAAGAGACATAGAGCTTTACATGGAAAGGCTGAGAAAGAAGAGTGCTGATTCGTGCTGGATAATTGAAAAAGCCAAACAATACCGAAAAGAAGTTAATACACACTTTATGTATTATAGAAATATTTCAGTTATGTCAAACTGTGGGATGTGCTTAGGAAAATGGGAACCCCAGAATATCTTATTATCCTCAAGAGAAACCTTTACAAGATCATGAAGCCAGAGTCTGGATGGAACATGGTGAAACAGATTGATTCCTGTTCTAGAAAGGAATGACATATACCAGTGATGGCGAATCTTTTAGAGACCGAGTGCCCAAACTGCAACCCAAAATCCACTTATTTATTGCGAAGTGCCAGGGCTGCATCAGCATTGTGGTGCCTTCAGGGGGGGCGGGGTGTGTGGCCCACTGGGTGGGTGTGGCTGCAGTGGTCACGACAGACTGGGTGAGCGTGGCCGGGGTCAGTCCCTCGCCATCTCCGGGGCATCTCCGTGGGGTCAATGCTGTTTGCTTGCTCACTTCCTGCCCTGTCACTTCCAAATGCCATGTGCTTGCTACTCTGGCGAACTCTGCTGGGGCAACGGCACGCGTGCCCACAGAGAGGGCTCTGAGTGCCACCTCTGGCACGCGTGCCATAGGTTTGCCACCACTGACATATACTCTTCCCTTATTTATTCAAACTTTATGCTAAATATATATCGAGGGAAGCTGGATTTGAAGAAGATGAGCAGTAGGAATATTCTGTACTGTTCTTATGACACTATGCTGATAGTTAAAATTTTTAAATTTAAATGAAAGCATATGAAAAAATAGGACTAAGATTAGACCAAACTAGTGACAATAAATACATTAACCAGTCTTAGAATTAAGACACTTTGATGCCATGATATAGCTGTATCTAGTTTTTCTGGTGATATTCTTATGTAAATAAAAAGTTGTACTGTCAAGAAGTAGGATAAAAGAGTATTGATAATTTGGATGCCAGTGTTGGAGAAGAGTGTTGCAATATCACAGATAGCCAAGAAAACATACAAACGGATCATAAAACAAATCAAGCCAGGCACAAATGATCCAGCTCAAATTATTATATTTGGGCACATTATGAAAAAATCTATAAAGAAGTCCATAATGCTGGGAAGGTAGAAGAGAAAAATGGATGACCAGCAACAAGGTGGATGGACTTATTTACAGCAGTAGTGGTTGCTATGCTGGAAAATCAGAAAGATAAGTTGAAGGCAAGCCTTCTTGGGAAAAAACCTATGAGGTACTAAGAGTCAACCCTGACTTAATAGTACATAATCATAATTACATAGTAATTCTAGTATTGACCAATTGAAATGGAGCAGTTGAAAGGCAAAAAGATTCTACTCTCGTAGAATCTACTTCTATCTCTTTCATTGTGGTGTCAAGAATAGACTGTAATCAAAAACTTATGATTAGACATCTTGTTCCCAGTAAGACTCAAGTCTTATGAATCTCTGTTCTGTGATTGTCAAGAACCATTCACACAAACCCATTCTCTAAATCACTTTAGTTTTTAAAAAGACATTCTGGGAAGACAAATTATAGTTTCATGAAGTGGCCATTTTTTGCTTTCCCTTAAAGCACTTCTTTTTGCAAGACTTAATGAAGTTAGAACTATTCTTATCAATTGTAGCACATGATATTGGCACAAATACAGACATACTATGTTCTATATAAGTGCATAGAAAATAAGAATGCTGCTGCTATTGTAAATACTATTACTATAATCTTAATCAATTTTACTGGATGACTTAAGAAAAATAAATGCTGGAGAGGAGATAATATACTTTATATTTATTTTCTTTGCACTCTTTATGATTTTATAACCCTTCCAGTTGGGAGCTCATCACCTGGACAACAAACAAAAACAGTTTGTAAGGGAGCTAGTGAATCTGGGGAGCTGATCAACTATTTATAAGGAAGGATCTTTGTTAATTGAGTGAGATTGATTTTTTTCCCTTGCTGGCTGGGTATGTGTTTACTTGCACTCTGAGCACATGGACTGAGGGGAGGGGATTACAGCTAAGTCACTGATCAAGAGATTAGTGACTTAGGCTTTGTAGCATTCCTTAGCCAATAGGAAGTCCCAGCCAGCAGTCTTTCCAAAGAGGAAAGATAAGAGAGGAGCTCAGAAGCAGAACAATTTAATAGGAATGGGAGAATTTTATGAAAAAATTAAAAGGAAGATGAAACACATACTGATCTCCCATCTCCAAAGGCTAAGTATCAAGATGTGTTTAGATATAACATGAGGAAAACAGCGGTACGAAATCTATAAAAATGTAACATGGGATAAAACAGTTAAAGGAAAAAGAATCCAAGTTATTAACAGGATGTAGGATAAAGATAGAAAGCCAAGGGAGAAGGTATTTTTCCAGTTTACTCCACAGAGAGTTAAATGTATAAGTACCAGCCAGCTAAGCACAAGTCATGATTCATTCCTGCATTCCTGGCTCTCAGGAAGCTAATCTGTTTTCTTGAAACCACTGCAGATATTAGACAATCATAAAAGTATGTAGATGAAACTTCCTGGGATATGACAGCTTTGTCTTACTCCCAGGATGACAGCTCCCTTATGGTCAGGGAGAACAAGAGTTAAGGACGGCATAATATGTTTTCTATAGGCAATGAGCCAAATTATTATCTATGACAATAATAAGAAGAGGACTTTTGATTGTGGGAGAGATGATTTGGGTTTGTCATGCACATGTGGATAATACTGGAGTAAAAATAGTAGCCACAGTCTACACTAGCATTAACAACATTAAAAAACTAAGTAAACTGCCCTGGAATTAATTTAGGTTGCTAGGTAGATGACTAAAGTCCAGGCTGCCAAGATAGTATTGTGAGAAATACTATTTCTTCCACACAGAAAAGACAAAGCACAGTGGTCTCCACATGTCATCAAGCAAGTGATCAAGCAAGAGATTTAGATATACTGGTCATCAGTCAACTTTTTTAAACAAGCTAAATCTGTATGAGAGAGGAGTTGTCACATTACACCAAAAAGAGCAGCTTTTAAATTTATCTCTGAGGGAAAGCCTAGCATTAAATTCAGAATAGTGCAGATACCAAATAGTTTTGTTTTGTTTTTTACTTTTCTGGGGAGAAATCAGAATAACAAATTAAGGTAACAGATGAAGATATCTAGGAAGAAAGTATTTGAAGAAATCAGAATAATAACTAAGCAAAACACAGATTATACATCAGAATTAGATTTACATATATTAAATACTTTTGAGGGAGGTAACTAGATTTAAAAAGGGTGCTTACTTTACTTTTTATCCTTAGCTGCTAAATCAAAATTACTTAAAAATTCATAAATAAATTTATCATTGGACAATTGATGCACTATAGTCAATTACTCTTCTTGAAAGTCACTGACAAAATTTGAATACTAAATTCAAAGATGAATTGCATTTTTATCGGATCTACAATTGCATGTATTATTTTAATAATAACTCTAGTTATTATATAATATAAAGAAGTTCTTATTGTTCTTGGATGTTATTTTGTATTCTTGTTGCAATGCTGATTTGTAGAATGAACAAGTAAAATTTAATTAAAAGAATTCTAGGATATCTTGACACCTGGGTCCTGATGGCACCTCCCAAGAATCATTAATTCAAATTTAATATTTCTTCACATTTGCAAAGAAAAATATGTAATTTGCCTTCAAATTGGGTTAGGTCCCAGAAGAATCAGCAACAAGGCATTCAACTTTACTTTTTTAAAAAGAGAGCTGACAAGATGAGGATATTATAGCTAGTCAGCTTAACATTAGTTCTTATCAAACTGGTGAGTGATTAAGTACAATTGCTCTAATCCCACATTAAGAACATTTAGGAACAAGCTTTGCTGAAAGAAAATAAGTATGTTTTTTGCAAAAGTATATCTTTTCTCACCAATTTTCTAGAAGTTTTTCAGAGTGTCAACAGGCATGAGGAGAGGTGACCTGCTGACATTGTTAGTCTGTTTGAAAATATAAAGAATACAAGGATCCTCATCAAAGGATCTTGAGGAAATATAATGGGATAGAGGACCATTTTTATGAATTTCTAAATGATTAAACAAAGCAGAAAACAAAGAGCTGAAATAAAGGCACAATTTTCTCAATGGAAGAAGTAAGAAATGGCATCCCTCAAGAACTGATAATTAAGTTTTTTTCAGCATGTTGATAAATGATGTTGACTTAGGGACAAGTAAACAGTGATCTGATCAAGTTTGTGGATGATACCAAACTGTTCAAAATGACTATGAAGTGCTCAAGGAGGATTTTCATTTTTTTATATTTTTAAGATTTTTATGCCACTTTTGCTACTTTATAAGTAGAAAAAGTGGAGAACATACATAGTACTCCTTCCTCTTCCTATTTTCCCAAAACAACCACCCTATGAGGGAGGTTGAGTTGAGATTAACTGGCTCACAGTCTCCCAGGAAGCTTTCAAGCCTGAGGCAAAACTAGCACTCACCGTCTCCTGGTTTCTTAGGACAGCATCCTAATCACAAACACCAAACTAGCTTTTTAAAAATTAAATTTCTTTAAACTGGAAAAATGATTAAACAAAGAGCAACTGCAGTTCAATTAAATGAGTGTAAATGGATACACACTAAAACACATACATCCTCTCCATTTTACATAAATATTAATGGGATCTGACCTGCATAATCCACTATTGGTAGGAAAAAGATATTGGGTCATATGTAATTTAATTAAGATACCAGCTCAGTGTATGGCAGCTGGGAAAAAGCCAAATTCCATGCTAGGTTCATTAAGAAAGACTGGAAATACAACTGCCCACATAACATTCATATATAAATCTATAATACATCTCAAATACTGCATACAGTTCTGGTTGCCACATATGAAAAGAAGATAGAACTGGAAAAGATTTGGAAGGGGACAAGCCAAATGAACAGAAAGTTCCAACACTTTTCTTATGAGAAAAAAACTAGAAAAAATTGGACTCTTTAGCTTAGAAAAAGGCAAATGAAAGGGACATGGTTGTGTATGCATGGTATGAAGACAAAATAGTTCTTCTCAAATCTCTAATATAAGACAAGATGATGACCACTACAGTGACAGAAAATATTATTTGATCCCCTGCTGATTTTGTACATTTGCCCACTGAAAAAGGAATGATCAGTCTATAATTTTAATGGTAGGTTTATTTTAACAGTGAGAGACAGAATAATCACAAAAAAATCCAGAAAAACACATTTCAAAAAAGTTATAAATTGATTTGCATTTTAATGAGTGAAATAAGTACTTGACCCCTTCGCAAAACATGACTTAGTACTTGGTGGCAAAACCCTTGTTGGCAATCACAGAGGTCAGACGTTTTTTGTAGTGGGCCACCAGGTTTGCACACATCTCAGGAGGGATTTTGTTCCATTCCTCTTTGCAGATCCTCTCCGTCATTAAGGTTTCGAGCTGACATTTGGCAGCTCAAACCTTCAGCTCCTTCCACAGATTTTCTATGGGATTAAGGTCTGGAGACTTGGCTTGGCCACTCCAGGATCTTAATGTGCTTCTTCTTGAGCCATTCCTTTGTTGCCTTGGCCTTGTGTTTTGGGTCATTGCCATGCTGGAATACCCATCCACAACCCATTTTCAATGCCCTGGCTGAAGGAAGGAGGTTCTCACCCAAGATTTGACCGTACATGGCTCCGTCGATCGTCCCTTTGGTGCGGTGAAGTTGTCCTGTCCCTTTAGCAGAAAAAACACCCCAAAGCATAATGTTTCCACCTCCATGTTTGATGGTGGGCATGGTGTTCTTGGGGTCATAGGCAGCATTCCTCCTCCTCCAAACATGGTAGAGTTGAGTTGATACCAAAGAGCTCGATTTTGATCTCATCTGACCACAACACTTTCACCCAGTTCTCCTCTGAATCATTCAGATGTTCATTTGCAAACTTCAGGCAGGCCTATACATGTGCTTTCTTGAGCAGGGGTACCTTGAAGGCACTGCAGGATTTCAGGCCTTCATGGCGTAGTGTGTTACCAATTGTTTTCTTGGTGACATCCTTGGATTGCTCTTTGGTCTTGGCCATGGTGGAGAGTTTGGAATCTGATTGATTGATTGCTTTTGTGGACAAGTATCTTTTATACAGGTAACAAGGTGAGATTAAGGAGCACTCCCTTTAAGAGAGTGCTCCTAATCTCAGCTCATTACCTGTATAAAAGACACCTGGGAGCCAGAAATCTTGCTGATTGATAGGGGATTAAATACTTATTTCACTCATTAAAATGCAAATCAATTTACATTTTTTTGACATGCATTTTTCTGGAGTTTTGTTGTTATTCTGTCTCTCATTGTTAAAATAAACCCACCATTAAAATTATAGACTGATCATTTCTTTGTCAGTGGGCAACCATAGAAAATCACCAGGGGATCAAATAACCTTTTCCCTCACTGTAGCTTGCATGGATTTAAGGAGTTGGACAAATTTCTGAGAGATAGGTCTATCCAGGGCTATAAATCTTGAAGATAAATCTTTGTCAATTTACATGACTTCCAAAGTTTTTTTTTTTTTTTTTGAGAATCACAGTTCTCCCCTTCCTGTACTGGTATGTTTGCAACTATAAAGGCAAAGGAAACTAGAAGAAAGAAATCAGAGATTGTTTGATGTATGAAATATCTCATTTAAATTTTTTTGATAATAAATTTCCACCTCTGGATGAAATTAGACAATTTTGCTATAAAACCTAGACCAAAAATAGATAGTGGCACAGGATACAAATTGTCCAAGACATCATTGAAGACTCCCTATACCATAACTTTCCCATTTATGTATACTTTTGGTGATGATTCTCAACAACTGAATAGTGAGTTTACATAAGAATACCTACTGGATTATCAATATGCCAGTTAATGCAACATGTTCTTACTTGTCTTGTGGATGCTGATCTATTTTTTCATTGCCACATGTGTTACATATAGGCCAAGAGAAAGCAGTTCTCTCATTAATGCCGACTACAATACCTGAAAAAAAGTAGAATAATTTGCAAAATTTAATATACTTTGACTTTGAACACCTTTGACAATCGTGTTTGTTTTTTGATATGAAAAACCAGTGCTTTTAAATAAGTGTACTATTTTATAAGTGTACTATTTAGATTTCCATTGATTTCAGAATTAATTGTAACCAAATCCTAGTTGCTCTCCTAAGTATTAAAAAAAGCTGTAACCTAGATTTTATTATTTTTATAATTTCTCTTTTTCCATATAAGAGAAAATGTTTTCAAATACAAAGTTTGAGTGACAATATACCGTTTAATAAACTAAGAAATTAATGATTTTTGCCAGCAAACCCTGCCTTCCTTAGTTTCTGTCTTCACAGTAAAAGTCAACAAACCAGACCTCCTTTGAACCAGAAAATTCTGATTAACAATACCAGGGCATGAAGTCAAATTTAAATGATTAAATATCCTGGCTTGTCTAGAGCTATTAAACACATTTTTTTGAAAAAGGGAACAAAAGTTAACGGATGATTTCCTAAATTTATTCCATAAATTGATGAGCTGTGGTGATGCAGTAGCTAGAATGCAGTATTGCAGGCTAATTCTGCTGACTCCCAGCAGTTCAATGTCATATAATATATGTGGGTACATGCATAATTCTGTATATTTATTTATTTTTGTCATATTTATGTAGTGTATATTGGAGGTGGTGACCTTTTGAGAGCTGTATGCAATGAAATTTCATTTTAATGTATGTTGATTAGTGTACATTCAAAGTAACAATAAAGTTATTATTCTATTCTATTCTATTATTTTATTCTAATTCTCACCAGCTCAAGGATACCTCAGCCTTCCATCCTTCCAAGGTCAGTAAAATGTGGACCCAGATTGCTGGGGGCAATATGCTGATTCTGTAAACCGCTTAGAGAGGGCTGTGAAGCACTGTGAAGCAATATATAAGTCTAAGTGCTATTGCTATTTCTCCCCTCCTTTAGAGAAGTCACTTGAATAAAAGGATTTTCATGTCTCATTTTATAAAGTTATACACTTGATATATTTGCCTAGTGGTAGCTATTACTTTAATCTGAAATGAACCAAAGTGAAGAAAAAAACCAGACATGACAGAGTTTTTAAAGAGCATTTACACTGGTTTAACATCAGGAATTATTCTTTATTTATATCCAGGTAACTGAGATTTAAGTATGTCCTCCCAAGCCATATACGTGACTAGAAAGGTCAGTCAGATATTTGGATCACCAATAAAGTATTGTTGTTTAGTGTTATAAATCAAGCAAGATGGAATTTTATGGGAAGGCTAATAAAAAGATTTAGAACAATAGCGGTTTGCTGAGCCAAGCAATAAACATTAAGGATGCAGAATGTTTGCAAGCAAAACATATAAATGAGTAATCTTAAAACACCTGCAAATAAATGGATTACAATTGTCAACCCTACAGTGTCAAAGGCAAATTGCCCAGAAAGCCCTGAGGGTTTGAGTAACATGTTTGTATTTTGATAAATGAAATTATTAGGAAAATCAGGACTGGCAATAATCCTATATACAGATAGTCCTCGAATTACAACCACAATCAAGCAAAAATATAAGACCTTTATTAAATAAATTTTGCCCCATTTTAGAACCTTTCTTGCCACAATTGTTAAATGAATCACTGCATTGGTTAAGTCAATAACACAGCTGTAAAGTGAATCTCACTTCCCCAATGGCTTTGCTTGTCAGAATTTCGCAAAAGGGAGCAAATGACCCTGGGACATGCAACCGTCATAAATATGAGTCAGTTGTCAAACATCTGAATTTTGATCATGTCACTATGGAGATGCTGCAATCATTGTAAGCGTGAAAAAACAATCATAAGTCACTTTTTCAGTGCTGTTCTAATGTTGAACCATCACTAAATGGACAGTTGTAAGTCGAGGACTACTTGTAGTAGGCATCAGTGCAGGAATATGTAATTTAATTAATTCGGGGTTTATTATATTTTTATGTAAAGTTTAAGCTTTATAATGAGTTGGAAAAAAAAAGCTTTCAATCATGATGAAAGACTAGACAAAGTAAGAAATGTAAGCCAAAGCAGGGCATATAAACCAATTTTCTTCTCAGGTTCTGAAGGCAGTATATATAGGCATCTCCCAATTTATCCTTGCAACCTTTCATTATATAAATGGAGTTATCCAAGCCCCAGGCCAGGGGTAGGCAACCTTGGCTCTTTTATGACTTGTGGACTTCAACTCCCAGAATTCCTGAGTCAGCATTCTGGGAGTTGAAGTCCACGAGTCATAAAAGAGCCAAGGTTGCCTACTCCTGCCCCAGACTCTCCAGTCCAGGATCATTTGTAAGGTCATTATCCAATATAATGGCACCCACAAAAGGCAACAGAACAACTAGTACAAAAAGTATCGTTGCCTTTTTAATAATCTGCTACTGCACCAGAGGAGTCAACTATAACTTCTTCAAATGGAAATTATCAATTAAAGAAAAAAGAGACAAGGAATATAATTTGTCATAAACTCTTGGAAAACAGGCAAAAAGAAAGCTAGTATTAAGATGTCAAATAAGAAAAAATATAGTTACGAACCTCTTACAGTACAAATAGAATTGATTTGAGTGGTAGAATCCAGATAATCTAGTTTGACAGGACCAGTCAGCTCAGTGATGTCAGCACCAGCAGCCCTACACAAAAGGGGCTTTTGTAGCAAGAGAACGGTACGTTCAATGCAAATAATCTTACCTGCCAACAAAGACATTTTGATAAGTTACAGTAACAAAGAAAAAAGTGGCCGTGTTAATTATCTAAGCCAATAAAGACAAATTCCTGCAAGTATTTCACTAAACTTGTTTTAGTCTGATTTATTCAAATGCGTACTCTATTCTGGTTAATAGGCTGCCAGCATCCACTAATCAGGTTTTATTTAGAAAGGAAATTAGCTGCACATTAAATTTTCTTTATCTTTTAATGGTGGGTTGGGGGTTATTCCAAAGTTATTCACATGTTGCACTTTGCTCCCCAAAACAAGGTAGTCAAATCTTTGCTCAGAGGAGTGTCAGTTCTTGAAACATGGCAAAAGGTTTGTGCAGGTAAGTCAAAGGTTTAAATCTGATAGCTAACAATGATGTAATATGTACTGATTGGTTTATATTGAACATGATTAGAATTTAATTTTATTCTTCTCAAGTAGTGTTAGCTACAGTACTGTCACTGATACTAGTACTATGGTGGAAACTCTATCCAGTTACTTTTTCCCCCTTCTATTCAATGGTGTCTGATTCTTGGAGATTATCTGGACAAGTGTCTACAGTTTTCATGGCAAGGTATTTCAGAAGTGCTTTGCCACTACGCTTTTCCTAGTGCTGAGAGAAAGTGAGTAGCCCAAGGTCACCCAGTTGGCTTTGTGCCAAAGGTGGGACTAAAACTTGCAGTCTTCTGGTTTTTAGCCTGATGCCTTAACCAGTAGCTCTTCATTCAAATACCTACAAGCATGATTTATTATTTAAAATTAAAGTTAGGCTTGAGCCATTATATTTAGAGAAACAACTTAGATTATAGGATGGAGTAGTGTTAACAACAATGAACATATCTCAGAAGCGATATAAGCAGTCTATAATATAGACAATAAAACCTATTCTGGTGCATAATTCCCTACATTTCCTTCTCATTTTATACCACTGGACTGGATATGTAACACACAACAAACTGGTTTTACTAGTGCATATTAAATTAATTATTACATAAGTGTTCTCAGCAACAAATCAATAAAGATTAAGCAGTGGAAAGCATGAAAAGAAGGATTGCTTCTTTAACTTGTTGACAATTCAGTTCCATTGGTTTCCATTATATTGTCATTATAAAACTCTGTAATTCTAAAATATAGCCTCTATGTTTTCTTATTATTTAGCCCCTTCTTCCTTTTAAGTCATCATCGCTCTCTAATTTCTGTTGGTAGGGATGGCCTAGATGTAGGAAAGTCATCTCATTTAGTAAATAAGCTTTCAAAGCTTTTCCACTTGTAAAGAAAGAATGAGTATGCTAAAAATCCTTCAATTAACAAGCAAAAATCACAGAAAACAAGATTTGGCTTTCTATTCTTAATGTATTGTAATGCCCAAATGTCAGATTCCTGTTTGAAAACATTAAGTGAAGTAGGACTCTACATAATTCGTTCCCTCATCAAACTTTTCTTAGGATTTCTTTTCTTGTCATTCAGCCTTCCTGTAACTCTGAATTCAAGTCAAAATCATCTTGTCTGACATTCTTTCAAGTATTTGGAGTATACTATTTTAATAGTCTTCTCTTTTCAAGGTTAAACATTCCCAGTTTCATCCCTCTCTCTTCAGAAAACTTAGTTCCTAGTTCTTTGATCATCTTCACTACCCTTCTTTCTACCTATTTCAGTTTCGCTGAATACATTTTAAGCGTGGTGCCACAACTGGACACAGTATCTGACACAAAACAAAACAAAATCAAAATATTACTGTGGAATTCTTGTGATCTCTGAGATGGTTGTATGTTTGTAGACATTTCATTATCCAACCAAGGTATTTTATCAAATGCTTTACTGAAACCAACGTGTATTATGTTCATATTAATCCCACTATCTATTAAGAAAATTTTCCAATGAAAAATTAAATGTTTTTTTAAATAACGCTTACTTGGTAATTACTGCATTTATTTCAAGGTGCTTACACATCTACTTGTTTATGATCTGCTCTATGAATCTCAGACTGACTGGTCTGTAATTTTCAGGGTCCTCCTCCATTTACCGTTTTGAACATAGAGACATTTTCTCTCCTATAAGCATCTTGTATTTTACATTTTGTCCAAGATTTTTCAAAAATAATATATAAGGACTTGGTGTAACTGTTAGGCAATTCATTCAGTTCTAGAGATTTAAATTCATTAATTTAAAAGTAAAATAATATTTTCTAATCATGCTTTCATCAACCCCAAATTATAATTCTGCCCTTAATTCTGCTCTGCATAATTTACTGCTTACGAGATGTACTTTTTATTAAAAAAATGAATCCAAATAAGAGTTCACAGGCTTTGCTCTTTTTTTTTTTTGTTACTTGTTAGAATTTTGTTGTAGTAAATGAGGAATGTGTAAAGTAATTCATTTTTTGTTTTTATTTTGAAGCTATCTAAACAAGACTTTTTTTTATTGTTCATAGCATCCTATATTACCCTCAGAGCATTCTAACTTTTAGTATTTGAGATTCTATCTCAGTATCATGTTTTGTTTCCCTTAAAATAAAAAATGCCAGCTCACTTTCTCATATTTTAATTTCATAAACAAAGCACTCTGAATTTGTTGGTATCTGGTCAAATATACCTTATCTTTTTGCGCTATATCCTTTGAGGGAGAAATTTAGAATATATCAAACTGAGAAAGTTGTCAGTTAAGATGAGCCAGGAATTTCCTGCAAGTACTATGCATGGCAGGGTTTGTCTCCCAACAGATATCAGGGTAATTAAGTTTCCTATCCTTTTGGAAGACATTATTCACATCTTCTTGGTGGGGAGGTGACAATGAACACCAAGTTGGTATGGATTTTATTCATTTATCCTGTTTTAACAACTCAATGAATAAGGTTTTAAAGAACATTAAATATAAGATCTTAAGAAATCAACAATATATTAATTTTTATGCTTACTGGATACCCAGAGAATGTTTAAGAATGACTGGCTATTGGAAGTGTAAAAGGGATAAGAGGATATATTATATTCTCATATTACATATGATATCCAATTCAGATTGCCTCGTTATTTGGGTTTAATTGCCCTCAGTTTGCTAGATGTGTCTGAAAAATCAATGAATTATTCTTAGAAGTTGGAAAAATGATGTAAGACCAGATTATTTACACACACACACACACACATACACACAACCTATTTTATAATCCAAAGCAACCTGGGTGGCATATAAATTTATAATCCTGGATTTCAGATTTCTATTTGCTTTCAGTTTATGCGGAGACTCTTTTCTATATCATGGAAAGACTGATAAATATTATTTTCGATCCTCAAGATTTAATGATATGTTTAAAAGCTAGTCTATATATTTTCTTATATGCATTACGTTTGTATTCATTCTTTTAATTTTGATTAGGTTGTATTTATTTTTATGTTGTTATTAAATTGTGCTAATCCTTACCATTTCCACACATAGCATCCTTGAAGAAAACAATACAAGGGGAAGAGCTCTTGAATGCTTCCATTACTTCCACATCAACCACACATGATGAAACAACCGAGACAGGTAGTGTTTTGGGAGTTCCAGAACTGATCTCAGACTCTCTTTGCAATGAGAAATCAGTGACAAATAGCCAAAATTGTCTTTGGTCTGGAGAAGCACTGCCCTTTTCCTACGATTGAAAGGAAAACAAAATTAAAGACCATGAAGCAGATGAAAACTTCAATTTAGCTAGCAGCATTTTAATCAGAGTACAATCAATGGATCATACAACACATGTAGCTTACTCTACTCTCCAAAATGAAGTTCAGAGAAAAAAAATTGCCAATTTTTTGTGGCACAATTTCATTCTCTTTAGAGCAATTTTAAGATAATGGCTGCAAATGGTTTCTCTTCTTCCCATATTTCACCCTTAACCACCACCACCACCACCAAGCTCAAAATATTGGCTAAAAAAATTATATCATTTTAGGTGATATACAGAATCACTAGATCTTTTGCAAATCTTCAGAAGATCAGGAGGTGATTATAGTTGTACTACAACTATAAGCAGAAACATATCCAGGTCCTGTACACGTGCTGGGATAAAATCAATGATTATCATTGCTGCCTATTGATTGCAATAAATCAACTGTGTGATATGACTAGATTTGAAACTTAGAAAGTAAAATGGTGGGTGCTGTACCATATTCAAAGTTGCTATACAGGTAATCTTCATTTAATAATTACAACTGGGACCAGCAACTCTTGTCACTTAGGCATGTGGTCATTAAGTGAGATATCAAATGACTGTGAGGAACTTGCAACCTCACTTCTACCATTAATCATTAAGAGAATCTCTCACAGTCATTAAGCAAGACATCACATGATTGTAGGTATTTAAGAAGATATTGGAGAATCATTTGTCTGAAATGTTACAGGGTTTCCTGTAGAGGGTTAGACTAGAAGACCTCCCAGGTCCCTTCCAATTCTGTTTTTCTGTTAACTTGCAATTTTACTGCCAGGCTATCAATTGACTCTGCTTGTTGAAAGCCAGCTGTAAAGTGTGTAAACAATCACATGACCACGAAATATTATGATCATTGTAAATACCTGCTAGTTGTAAAACACCTGAATTTTGATCATATGTGACTTTTAGAGTTGTGCAACAGTCATAAGCGCAAGGACTGGTCATAAAGTTACTTTTTAAGTGCTGTTATTCCTTTGAATAGTTGCTAAAGAGGGCAGTTGTTAAGCGATGTCTACCTGTACCAATTAGACACAGCAAACCATTGCAATCCATCTTATTGGTCAAAGTGAAAGTCACTATAGTGCAGGTATGATTTGCAGCTTGCAGATTCCCCTTTTGCAATTTCCAGAATCAATTCTACTACATGGGTTGAAAGTACTGTAAGTAAAATTTTGAAGTGAAAAATACCAATAAAACCTGTAAATTTCATTTCTTTTGTTAGTTTTATATCTTGTTTTTCCTCCAAGAATGCAATGCAGCATAGATGATATTCTTTTTTCCAATTTTATTTGAATAACAATTCTGTAAAGTAAGTTGGGCTGAATGATAGTGACTGGTAAAGTCATCCAGTCAAATTCCATGGCTGAAGATAGACTTGAACATCAATCTCACAGGCTTATTCCAATTCCCTTATAAAATTCTGAGCCTACCCGATTTACCTCATCTTTCCACTCATGGAAGTTTCTGGCCACAAAAAAGTATTAAGTCCTGCTCCAACTATGACTAGCTCAACCTTAATTAAGGTTTAAATATAAATATTTCCTTATATGCATTTGTTTTAAAATAGGTCACTTTGAGGATTTCATAATTATTGAGCAATTCAAACATACTATATGTGATGCCTTTGACTAGTATTATTTTGAAATTTTAGACAGTTATCATGTGTTTTTTTTCCTTAAATAAAGAAAATACCAGAAGCATTATTCTTACATTGTGTAATGTGCTTCATTTTCTTGGTAGAAACTCTATAGGTATAAACTTGGAAGTTTTCTTCCTGGATAAATTTTGACATTTTTCAAGGATGCATACAAACTAAATGATTCATAAAAGGTAACAGGAGAAACAAAAACATCTATTCCAGCAACATAAATATTCTATTTGGGACAGGAAGGTAAATATTCAGCAAAAGATAAAGGTCATCAAAACAAATGATCTCATAATGAAATTACTTACCTTTTGTAGCTCTTCTATACAAAAGGGTTTCAGATTTGTATTAAGAAACTTACTATTAAATAGTGAAACTAATATAAACACTGCAAAGTAATAATTCTTGAAAATACTGCAGAATTACTTCAGATTAACATTTTGTTCAACTTTTATCATTTGTCATTTTTGTCATTCTTCAAGGTTTTGATATAAAATGCTTGGGCACACTTTCCTGAAAGTAGGCCCTCTCAAAAGTCAAAGAAACATGTATAGATCGTGCTATCAAAGATACTTAGTGTACCAACAGGTGTCATAAAATATCTACAAATTAGAGTGTTTAAACTAAAATAGTGATGCTGTAGTTGAATTTAAAACAAGTGAGCAGGATCAGGATCTCCCTTTTCTTCTCAGTACTTCTGCCATAATTCACCCATTTCCAGAGAACCAAATGGCCCTTTCCAAGAGCTGAAATTCAGAGTTCTACGCACACAACTCTACAGATACTTCCATTTGTCATAACATCATTATCTGTAGAAGTAACAATTCAATTAGTCTTTAAAACGTCACAGTAACACCTTTTCTATTAACAGATTTCTATAGCTCAGGCATGTCAAACTGCCGGCCCATGGGCCAGATGCGTCACTCCCAAACTGCGCCTACCCCATTGCCGGCAATGGGGAAAAAGTCGCAATACGTCGCACGACGTCACGTGACATCGTGAGTTTGACATGCCATATCTCTTTAGAATCAAGAATATTAGAGCTTTAACCTGATATTTGCATTTTATTTTTCAATTAATTGTGTATTAATTTTATTTATGATCTCAAAAAAAGACTGGAAAATGTGAGTGACTTAAAAGGGATTAATAGACTGCAATGTATAATTTCTTCAATCTTTTTTTTGCTGCTGTTCTCATTTCAATTGTTAATTGAAAATTGAATTTTAATTATACTTCTTAAAGACATAAAGCAGAAACACTGGAACACTGAAATACTAACCTTTAGATTTTGACCAACAAGACTGTCAGCCAAAAAGCAAATAACAATAAGTCATTTTAAAACCATCATCTTCCTGTATGTGTGTCAATTTGTTCTGAACAAAAAGGACAGAACAGACAAACAGCAGCAGGATTGAGTTATGTGACAGTACAGTTCCCTGAGCCCAGATGGAATATATTTCCTCATTTTCCTTTTGTACCATAATACTTATTCTGAATAATAATAATAAAAAGACAATATTTCCATTTCCCAATTCACAGAAAGAACTGAAGAATTTTAGTTCCACTAGCATTCTGGAGAGGTTCTGATTTAAAAAGAAGACAAAAGGAGATTTGACTCTTAAACACAAAATGTAGTTTAAAAAAAATATTATTTTCCTGGAATGAATTATTTCACAAAAGAATTTTAAACTGAACCAAGGTCTTTTCCTCATATTTTATGATACAGTAGACTTGTATGAAGGACACATCCTTGCTAGCAGACATTGAACTAGTAAACAAGTTTCAACCCTGACATTTTATTTCTGGAACAGTTAACTTAGGTGAGCTGGTTTATATTTTCACACTTTCCAGAACTCATTCCTAATAATGGTGTATCTTTTTCCATTTTGAAGGTGCTGATGAAGTAGAATTAAGTGACTACTATAAAATACTACCTACAGTTAAATATCTGAACTAACATTGCCATTCAGTTGCAGAATTCTGAATGAATTGTTTAATTTTTCATATTAATTAAAATAAAATTAATACACATGTGAAACAAAATCACCTGGGATGTTTCTAAACAACGGCTATGCTTTTAATTTGTGGAAACTGAGAACATAGGATCATAGAAACTAAAGAAAGAGTATAAATTTGAAAAGCTGTACTACAAATCAACTGTGTTATTATATAATTCGAGTCTTCTCCTAAGCCTGCGCCAACTTTGTGTATGTCCCCCTGAGATGGTGAAAAAAAATCCTAATAGGGAGCTGTACTGCCTACAACTAGTGGTGCCCACCAGCCATTTGGTACTGTGACACAGCAAGGCTAACAACTGGCCAAGACTGATATGTAGCCATGTTTGGACACAATTAGCTTACATTTAATTTTAAAAGATTTATCAATTGCCTTATTGAATTAAAATAAATTATTTTCTTAATCTCCTGCGCTAGTTATTCTTGACAGATTTTACCTCTTTTATTGACTATTTAATGTCTATAAAAATGGGGTTAACCCTATCTATCTACCTATCTATCTATCTATCTATCTATCTATCCATCCATCCATCCATCCATCCATCCATCCATCCATCCATCCATCCATCCATCTCATTCTGAACTGGCCATCTGCTCTGCACTGGATAGCTTAACATGAATAAAATTATCAGATAGAAACATACATTTTTTATTTGTGCCCAATCAATTCTGAGAAAGAATACAAGCACATCTTTATAGCTGGATTTCTATGAAGATCTGATTTAAGTATTGGGATTATGGTTATAAAAGATTTGGAATTAAGAGAGTATAAGTGCAAAATTCTGTAGTAGAGTTCTGGAATGTTTATTTTCTCCCAACACTTATCATTTTTTCCTCTGTTCCATTAAAACAGAAAAATCTGAATAATCCTGGAGTGGTTAATGTAATTCTGGAAGTGGATTACCCAAAATTGGAAGTAAATGTATCTTCTGGATGCTGCCCAATTACTTTTCTATAAACAGTTCAGAACAAACCACTTCTAGAAATAGACTACACCTCTCTGGGACTCCTAGATCAGTCCATTCTAGGGAAAAGCTGGATATTCTGGAAGAAAAATGGAATGACCCAGAAATGGATCTGGATATGAACAATGAAATGGCCACATTTATGGCAATTCTTGCTCAGGGATCTATAAACAAAACAGATTGAAAAGTTCCTAAATTCTCGCTGTAAGGTAGATAAATAGACAATAAAATACCAGATAAACTTTGATATGAAATGATTCTCAATCAGGCAAATCCCCATGCTAGTTTTATAAGTATACTGAACTGAATTCAGTATTCAATTATGTTATGGCACATTAATAAGGCAAATGAATTTAGATTTTTGGGAAATATTTCAAAGAATATAAACAGAAGTTGTGAATAATGAAAATATGGACTGTTAAGAAAGACTGCAAATGAAACTGCAACAGTATATTGGGATTAAAGACATCTATTTTATGATCACATTTAGAATACAATATATAATTTTGGTTAATATATCTCAAAAAAGATATAGATCTATTATAATATTTGGTGCACCAGAATTTCCAAATTCAAAGCCACTTAATATCTTCAGGAAAGGGCTAATGCTTTTTTGTCCTGATTATGGGCTTCCCAAAAGAATCTGACCAGCTATTGTGAAAGGATCATACCATAAAGATGAACTATTGGTCTCTGTCAGCAATTCTTTAAGCCAATATAAACTTTATCATCACACAAACTTTTGTGAATGATAGTACAATTTAACAAATAATTGGAGTACAGTCCTAAAAGGAGTTTATATATACACCCAACTGTTGATGGGACAGGAAAATAGGAGGAAGAGAGATGGTTACAGGAAATGAAAAACACCGGGGATGACATATAAATGTCTTAAATATTGCCTTAAATTTTTAAAAAATGTTTGTTTAAATTCCTTCTACTTTTACAATAATGTAAATGTAGAAAAGTCACTATTGAACAGCCTATTTTTTCTTTTCCTATGTACAATATCCTATTGGCAAATTTGCCGTTCAGGGATAAAATAGCATCATGAACATGCTTAGCTGCAGGGACTGAGGATTTCCCAGATGTACAGCTAATTTCAACAGAGCTTGCTGGTGTCTTGTATTAAATGCTTCCAAACATGAAGCAGATGTAACCAGGAGGCATAAAAATTATGCGAGAACCCAAAATGTCTGGAGCAATCCTTGAGAAGGCAATTTTCTTTCTTTCTGTTAAAAGAGCTTACTCAACTGCCACTGATTCTGTAAAAGCTGAGACAACTATTATTTAACTTACTAAGTAAAATATACTCCATTACTTAAAAATAACATAATGTTTAACTTATCTTTTAATGCCAGGTAATGGTATTAGATTGTAGTAAGTAAAACAAACAAATTTTTACAAGGTTTTTAACTCTTAGAGTCTCCTATGTATAGTTTTATGGAAGATTTCATGTTTCATTTTAATGTGATATCCAGTTAAAATCTCTGGAATGTAATTCAACCAGATATGTCATATATGTTTGAAGTAATTTGTAGCACTGTGCTGACAAGCAAAATCCAGCAGCTGCCCACAAGTCCATATAAAATGTTTAGTGAAAGAAAATGTTAGAAACCTTAGGAAGATAGCTTGGAAAGGAGAAGGGAAAAAATAGAATTAACCATCTGGATTATAAAGGGCAGAGGGAGTGGCAAATGAAATCTACCCAGATATATTCAGTTTTTACTGCAGTTTCTAGATTTATACACTTAGTCATTTCTCATCTAATTATGTAATATTTTCAATGTACAAATATGCATTTGGTGTCATCTTTGTATCTTTTAGAGTAGTTTCTGGTGAATGCAATAGTTCCAGTTCAATAAAAATCTTCTTTCTGGTACTGTATACACAAAACCTTCTGTAAGTGGAGTTATTTACATTATCCACTGTCTAAACGAGTAATATTATTTTAGTTATATTATAATACATTACTTCTTTGGTATCATAACACTATTTTTACCTTATTCTTTCACTTTATTGTAAATAATCTTTCTAAAATGATTTTTTAAATTTTAATATGAAACTATTGACATTATGTAATCAAGTAATTTGATTTAATAATTAGATAGCCAATATGAAGTAGGACTGGAAACATCCAAGTTCACTCATGGGAACCAACTGGGTGACTTTGGGCCAGTTATTTTCCCTGAGCCCACTCCATAAGATTGTTAATCCTGGGGAAAAAGGAAAGGAAATCCCTATATAAATCTTCTAGAAGAAAGACAGAATATCAATCAACCAAATATATAAAGATGGAAACCCTCTAATGAAACTCTAAAGGTGACATCAGACTTTAAGGAATTGTACCAATAAAGGAGAATATTTGTAGCTCAGGGTTGAAATGAGGAGTCCTTGGTGCTCTCTGAGCTTGGTTGTTTTCTTACAGACATTTCATTACCCAAACTAGGTAACATCATCAGTTCTAGCAGTGCTAGATTGGGTAATGAAATATCTGCAAAAAAATAACCAAGCTCAGAGAGCACCAAGGACCCCTCATTTAAGGAATTGTATTGGACTGTTTCTGAACTGTTGAGCATATTTGGAATTATGAGAACATGTCAACAATCTTCTCACAAACTAATTGTGATAAGGACTGTTGCTGAACTGTTGCTGAATAGGACCAATGAACATGTTTCTTTATGATAACATTAGCAAATAGCTTTCGTTTATACACTTTGCAAAGAAAGAGCTTTATATGGCAATGAATAGAAGACACATATGATTCATTTACTACTTCAAAAAAAGAACAATTTCAATATAAAAAATGGCTCCTATATTTTCGGAGAAGAAATTGTCCTATAACCAAACCCAAAGAATCCTCTAGCACATAAAAAGATTTTCATTTAGACTGACAACATATTCAGTGGTTTTGTGTTCAAAGGGCTGGACTGGGATAAGAAGAATCAGGTTCAGGTATCAGTTTGACCAAAATGAGTGATTTTGATCTAGTCACTTCCTTTTAGCTCAGCCTATCTCACACAATTTTGTGCAAATAAAATAAAGGGAGACTCCTATATGTACATACAGAGCTCTTAAACCCAGAACATAAATGCAATAACAATTAAAAAATAACTTGTTGATATATAGATATACATAAAAATAATACCTGTAATCTTCGATATACAACATATGCCCAAAAACTGCAACGCTGAGGTAAATCACCCATCTGAAAAACAATTAAAATTTGGGGCTAATATTGAATTACAAATTATTACTGATTGATTACTTTACTGTTTGTAAACTTTTTGAGGAAAAAAAATACCTGATAAATTTCCATGAGACTATGAACAGTTGGGGGAAAATATAAATTTGATATTTGTTCTCTTTCATCTGCATCATTGTAATCAGCAGAAGCAGCAAGAATGTAACAGAAACTTGGAGGAAGCTGGTTAGCAGTAACTTGCTGAAAATAGTAAAAATAGATAAGGTCATTTAATAAATGGATGCTCCATATTAAATTTATTTATTTGGTGCAGACTACGAAGCCCTTCTAAATAAGTGAGAAGAGACAGTTAGCAGACAACAATTTCTCCAAATGTCAGAAGGTTGATACTCTCTGCAAAATCAGGAATAATATTTCATCTAGACTTTATTCTGAGTATACACCCACAAATTTATATCACAAAAGAATATATCTAAACACAAAGCAACAAATAACTGAAATTGCTTTTGCTATGATAATATTGGCAAAATGGGGTTCTAATATTTTCATTTCTTCACATACTTTCTCTGTCATTTAGAATATTAGCATGAGAGTGAAACTGATAATATTTAAAGCCATGTTACTGAGAAGCAAAAATGCTGCCAAACTGAATCTCCAGCAGTAAGAGGATAATTGGGAACATGAATAGTAGAACATAAAATGACATGTTCTATTTATTGGTGGCTGTTATGAGATCAAATCTATTTTATTTATTTGAAGATTATATAAGGCAATATAATGCTAATTATAAATTTAAATGTCAATAAATATTGAGAGTTATTTCTTGATAATTATTCCAATTACAAAGGAATGGCAATACTGAAATACAAAACATCTTTGTATTTCCATTTATGCACATGGAGTTTCTGAAATATCACAACTTATTAAATCTGTGATTCATGTCCCAAAACACCATATACTTATTTAACATCCTGACTAAAGGAACTCGGGTGCTTTCACCCTATTTTGTCCATATACATCCAAATTTGGAATTTACAAACCCCACCTTCAACCATCATTGTTTTACCCAAATTATCTAAGAGATAAGTGCAAGCTAGTCATTGAACATACCTCCACAGAATTTCCAATGTGAATTAACAAGAAACTCAGCAAAGCATAACAGCATATCTATTTTTAAGTATATCCTTTCACTAGAAGACATGTCACACAAATACCCCTT
>NW_015386691.1:99477-119778 GCF_001527695.2 Protobothrops mucrosquamatus
CAAATTTGGAATTTACAAACCCCACCTTCAACCATCATTGTTTTACCCAAATTATCTAAGAGATAAGTGCAAGCTAGTCATTGAACATACCTCCACAGAATTTCCAATGTGAATTAACAAGAAACTCAGCAAAGCATAACAGCATATCTATTTTTAAGTATATCCTTTCACTAGAAGACATGTCACACAAATACCCCTTGAATCAATGTTCGCGCTTTTTATGTTGCACAAAGAATGATTCCTTACAGACCTCAATAGTGGGTGTTGTAGATGGGTGGAAGGATTGGAAAGAGCTTTCAAAGAAAGATTGATTTTTGAAGCATTTAGTAAAATCACAGAAGAGCCAGAAAAGGGTTTTACTCTATATTAATCCAAATCCAAATCCACTTTGCTGGTGAACTCCCCATAGCAGTAACCCAGTGAGAATTTTATGCTGGTGAAGAAAAAATTCTGGGTTTCTCCCAACCTGTTCAGAACACAGTTAGCATACTAAAATATGAAGGGAAGCATAGCAACGATAGAGTGACAGTCTTGGAAGGACTATACCCACAGGGACAGGATAGAACCACTTAAAATTGTATGTCTTCCATTGATAAGAGATGAAGAGGACAACCCTCATTAAGCCTGGTACCTTAACCACTGCACCATACTGTTCCTCCATTTGAGAATATTATTTAACATCATAAAGGAATTAAAATACAAGGCAAAGCAGGCCCTGTTCCATCATTCAAGTCCTGCATGACTCCTGCTTTAAATTTTACACAAAGAGCATAAGCATCAACATACTTTAATCTGGGGTTTAATATTCTGTACTGTCCCTCCCAGATTGAGGTTATAATTAAGTAGGAACCTTAAATAATATTTTATTCTTCTGAGATAAGAGGTATCAGAGTAAACAGATGTTTCCATTCATTAGATAAAAAGGAGGGGGGGGAGAGAGAGAGACAGAGCTTGAATTTATTCTTTAGGTACCACAGAAAAAATTCCTTGCATATTGAATATGCAATAGTTATAAATCAGTACAACAAACGCTCAGAATCTCATTAAATTACTGCCAAGTCTTAAATAACAAACTATGGTATCCTAATTATTGCAAACAGCTTTGTATACATTATTATTTCCTTCATATTTTCTCATTTTCACAGCTAACAGCACTATTTTAGCATGCATAAAGTATTCTATTATAGAAGTTTATCTCCTTCATGCATGTTTCTAGCTCTGATTTTATATAAGATTATGATAAAATATGATGGTTGACTGAAGAAAATAGAGTATTTGTAGCTGAAGACAGTGTTCTTTGAAGATTTTAAAATGAACTAAGGGTAAATCAAATTAATTTGTAATTTCATGTATGTAAATATACTAAACATTTCATTTTTAATTTCCTTCAGGAATCTCAATTTTTAGGACCCCTTGCTTCTAAATTTAAATACTTTTCCATAGAATGAAGATTATAATATTTTCTGTTGCACATTAACAAATAATTTGGATCAGTAACTGTTGGTGATGTTATGTTAAGGGAGGAAAATACAGTACAATGTTTAAAATGTTGAATTCAATTAAAATGGAATAGAGAAGATAATTTATTTAGGAAATCTTACTTAGATGATTATTTTGGAAAAAGCAAGTTTAAAAGTATCTTACTGTTTCATTTCCTTGTCTCTTGCCCGGAACTTGAAGAGGTGATAATGGTGGCCATAGACTATCAATTAGACTAAAAAGCCCTAGAGTTCTTCCAAAACAAGTAAGCAAAGCATAAATTTGATGAAATCAGTGTGAGTATGTACAATAAAAGTGTAATCATTAGAAACATACTATCATCAAAATAATTTTTTCTTGTATTTGCTGACACTGCATCTGTATTTTAATTATTTTGATTTACAATGGAATCTTGTACTACTAAAAGAAATTTCACAATACATAGATATGGAAGCCATTCTTGATGAAATGGTATGTGTCTGTGCGAATCTAATATATTGTAGAATTAAAATACAATGCAGCAATGACTAAACCCTGTAATTTAATTATGAAAAACAGAAAAGATGTAAATAAGTTATGTTGTAAAGGAAACAGTGGAAGGTGGAAGACCAATCTAAAACATTTTTTACAGAAACTCCAATATAACAAGTTAATGATATGTTTAATATTTTGGAAATGATGTCAAAGTAAAGATTAGTTTTGATATATTGCTTTTATTTTTTACAGTGCACATTGAAACCAAATATGCTAATTTCAGTGCAATTATAACATCTACTGGCAATCTCTAGTCAGTAGAAATATTTTTATTTAAATTATTGGTTGTGTTTCTAGTTCTTTTCCTATACAAAATGACATATACAGCACAAATCAACACAGAATATTTTACATGATAAAATTCAGCACATTGCCCTCTTTTTTTTCTTTTATCATTAATCACCTTCTGTTAAACAGCTCTAAAGTATTCAGGTTAACTTTGGGAAGAAAGGTAATCATGCATGAGTCAGCACAATAACACGGAAAGGATGTCAGGAAACAAAGATACTGCCTTACATAGAATTAATCCAGTTGCTTTAGTAATGACTGTAGAGAGTTCTAATCATCCATTCACAAAAACAGCAAAACAAAAATGAAGCGTATAACAAAAATAAGGGCCAAGGAATGTTCCATGATAATAAAACTTTTCAACTTAAGAGCAAAGCTCACAGTATTTTTTTTCTAACAACTGAGTACAAGGTTATTCAAATTTATATATACTGCTCAAAAAAATAAAGGGAACGCAAACCCCTTCAGTTCCATGGTAAAATGTTCCCTTTATTTTTGTGAGCAGTATATACAAGCCCTACTCCAAAAATAAGCGCTAGTTTTGGGGCGAGGCGCAAGCCTAAAAATCAAGCTAGGGAGGGAGTAGGGGGGGTGAAGCTGCCCCATGTGCCCAGCATCTGCTTACCTTACTGGTAGGACTGCCTCAGCCAGGCCTTCCATGCGCTTGTCAAGCCACACAGTTCTTCGGACTGTTTCTGCTGCTCACGGCAGGATGCTGCAGGGCTCTTTGGGCTGTTTCTCACGGCAGAAACGGCCCAAAGAGCCGTGCGGCTTCTTGCCATAAGCAGCAGAAATGGCGCAAAGCACCATCCTGCCAGAAGGAGCAGAAACGGCGCAATGTGCCACATGACGTCCAGCTGCAAGTGGTGGCAAGAGGCCGCAGAAGTAGTCAAGCAGCAGCACGACAAGTGGGAGGCCTAGCTGTGTGTGTGTGTGTGTATTGTCTCTAATTATACTAAAAATGCGAATCCCGGGTATATTCATGTTAAGGAAAATAGTCGAACACCGTGATAAATATAAAAATAACTGTTTAATAAACTAACAACTGTTTGATAAACTTAGCTTTTGTCGGCTAACTGCCGATGACGTCATTCCACTCTGACGACGTCGGCAGTTAGCTGACGAAAGCTAAGTTTATCAAACAGTTGTTAGTTTATTAAACAGTTGTTTTTATATTTATCCTGGTGTTCGACTATTTTCCTCAACACACACACACACACACACACACATATAAAACACGTAAGACACATAATTCAATTGTTGGGTTTTCTGGTTTCTCTTCACCTTAAGATGCAAAGACATACTGCAACTTTTTTTACCTTCCCCTGGTGACTCTTCGCAAAATTTTCAGCCGAGAAATACAACAGCATTTTCCTTCCCATTTTTTTCTATATTTTTCTGTCAGTTGTGAAGAGGAATATAGAACTGGAAGCTGTATTTCACTAAATATTCCATAGATGTCCTGAGCCAGCAGACACAACCTACAAAGAATAAGTAAATGTCATCTCATTAGCAACATACTATTTCTATACATCAATCATCTCACGTTTTTTAAAAAACATTGTAGCAGAGAAATTTTACTTTTATTTTAAAACTTCCTAAATTCTAATATAATTAGAATACTTAGCAACGGGTAATCAACAGCTTTATTAAATATATCAGTTTTTAAAAAGACAACCAAGTACACTAAGATATTTTCAGCAATAATTTACTTGAATCTCAGCTATTATGGCCAATCACAAAAGATTTGCGATAACACAATGCGACCTGTCTAATTGGCTTTCTCCGAGTGTCAAGTTTAAGAGGAGCAGCAAAACAGAGTAGTAGAGAAATTCTTACCCTGAAAATTCAGTTATATTGGCCATAATACGCTAGACAGATCAGTCTTCTAATTCAATAGCATCTTCTCATATTTTGTAGGTTTATATTTTCTTTTTAACATTTACATTAAACCACCAAAGAAATAATATAAAATACCTAAGGTTACCTGCAATGTCACCAATAAGCAGGTAACACACAAGTGTTACTTATATCAGGGCTTTTCAACCAGTGGTACGGGTACCACTTGTGGTACATTGGCACCTGGCAGATGGTACACGACCATCCTAGAAAAGTGGTAGCGGGGGAGGGGAATGAGCTGAACCAGTGGCAGCACTGCACAAGCCTGAGTGAGAGATGGCAGGAGCTGCAGGGCTGTCAAGGCTCAGCGGAAGCACCAGGATCAGTGCCGCTTTCCAGCTGATTGGCGCTTCTTCGGGGCTGTCAGGGCTCAGTGGAAGTGCCAGGATCAGCACCACGCTCCAGCTGGAGCTCGGCACTGATCCTGGTGCTTCTGCTAAGCCCAGAAGAAGTGCCGATCAGCTGGAATGTTTTAGCATCTCCAGGGTCTTGTGATTTACATTCAGATGCATGGCAACTGATTCATATTTATGACGGTCACAGTGTCCCACGATCATGTGAAGTGACCAAAACCTGCTGCAACCACCCAGCAGACGGGGGAATAAAAACCAAACAACCCCCACCCCACCCCCGCTGCCAATCCTCAACAGAAATGCTCACAATGAAAACCTCAGACAGGAGGAAGAGCGCCGCCGGGCAGGCAGGCAGGTATCTTGCTCGGCTGTGGCTTGGGGGGCACTTTTTTCAGTGCCATTGTAACTTCAAACAGTCACTAAGCGAACTGTTGTAAGTTGAGGACCACCTGTACTTTATCACTTTTTTCCTTTTTTTGTCATCAAGTTTTTGACACCTTGCTAGGCAACTGGTGGTACTCGAATGTTGCCATATCCTAAAAGTGGTACAATGGGTGAAAAGGTTGAAAAGCCCTGACTTATATTACATGTAAGTCAGGTGAAGATTAGGAACAATACAAATATGTCAGGAAATATCAGTAAGTAGCTCATCTGATCATGTTCAGTTGTTGTAGGTGAGGCTGCATTTCTCAAAACAAGAATGATTAAATTTGATTGCCACAATAAACACCCTTTCCCTTAGGTGCCATTAATCACCAATGGATTCCACCAATGGATGGAAGCTAATGAAGGTGAGAAGCAACCTAGATCTAAGGAGAAATTTCCTGACAGTTAGAACAATTAATCAGTGGAACAGCCTGCCTCCAGAAGTTGTAGATGCTCCAACACTGGAAGTTTTTAAGAAGAGATTGGATAACCATTTGTCTGAAATGGATAGGGTTACCTGCCTGAGCAGGGGATTGGACTAGAAGACCTTCAAGGTCCCTTCCAACTCTGTTATTCTGTTCTGTTATCAACACAGCTTAAAGTTCCGGGCTACTGCAGACTGTGATGACGTGGCCTCATGTTAGAAATAAATCTTACTTTGAAATATATTTAGAAAAATCATTAGGTACAAAGTGCAACTACCAATTGATTGGCAGAAATTAAATGTGCTGGCCAAATTTTTATGGTTTAAAACCTTTCAACAAACTATTTTATTTATAATAAAAATTTAACAGGATGTTATTTTTTAACCTTTTAAAGGTTTAATATATTGGTATCCAGGCATGTAAATGGACCAAAAATAAAATAAAATGGGGAAACTGGATTTGCTTAATGACTGCAATTTGCTTACTGACTACAGTGATTTGCTTTATGACCACAGTAAAAATGTCTGCAATATTGGGTCTGGTCATGTGATGACTTGATTTACTACTGATTTAAAACAGAAACTATTTTTATCTTCAAATTTTAATTAAGAATTGATTTGCTTGTCACCTATTGCTTTTTAAACACTTTTAGTATTTATAATTCATTAATAATCATTTGTAATTTCTTCTTTTTCTGTGAATTCTTCTAGACAATTTGCAATCTCTGGAGATACCTGAACTCTCATACATAATTCTTATTTACAATGATTTCTTCCTAAAATATCATATATTAGTTTTCTCCATGTGAGTTACCTTTACATCTATGGGACTTTGACTCTCAGAATTTCCTCCTATGCAAATCCTACAGCTAAAATATCCCCCCCCCCCCACATCCCAAAAGAGGAACAGAGATATTTGAATAAATAGAAACTGTTGTACAGAATCAATTCATTGGTTCTAAGCAACTCTCCTTTAGGAAAGAAACTTTTCTCAGTTCCCCAAGGATAGGCTCCAGCATGAGTCCAAAAGCTCATAAATCTCTGGTCCTGGTGATCAACCCAGATTGGATCTTGCAACATTATCCTGGGACATGTATATTTGCCTTCATTCGTGAAAAAGCTATCTGCTTATAGCTGAACATAAAAACAGGTGGAAAATTATCCTGGGGTAAAACTGATCTTCTCCACACTTATTACTTCAAAACCATATGCAGATGCCCAAGCACAAAGAGAGACTGTTAGGTGTGTAGTTATGGAGAGGACATAAAACTGAGGGTGTGAGAAAAGATAGGTAAACAAGATACTCAAGACACATGATTACTGAGACGAGCGAAGAGGCAAACTATTTGAGATAAGAAAAATGGCAGAGATTAGAATATTATCCCCCTCCGACCTAATTTTCCTTTAACAATAAATCTATGTGCCTATTAGAGGAAATTGTATAAGTGAATGTTTGAAGAAAATAATACATAAACCCTAGACTAAGGATGCTAGACTAGGTCTCTTCTTAACATTTTTTATGTTTGCAATAGGACTGTTTTGTTTTGATATGGAAGGCTATTTGGTAACATGTAGACATTCTTGAAGTATCAGAAGTAGGTAGATGCAAGTGTATCAAGTACAGTGAGAAGTAGTTCAGAGCAAATCCCGTTTCAAAGCTTGGGAATATTCTGTTAATTTTCTAAAAGAGCTGGAGGCAGGGGAGAGAGAAGGTGAGGCCAATTACTTTTCATTGTTTGTTTTTATGACTGTGTTGGTAATGCTTGTATTTATTCATTTCCCACTGTTTATATGGAAATGGTATCTTGCCATCATACCCCCTCCTAATTAGTCATAATTCTTGGGAAAGATAGAAAAGTACTTTTTTCATTGGTAATTATACTCATATGCCCTGAAACTTGGAAATGAGATTGGTGTTTTTTCTATGATTTTTACTGTTCCAAAGGATTAAGGCTAAAATGTGTTCTATAAAGTAAACAGGTTTTTTTTAAAAAAAAAATTGTTTTTCTGAAGGCATCAGTGTAACAGACATTAAAATCCAAATAAAAAATGTAAAATTTGAGATTTGTAATAATACCTTAAGATAACATTGTAAAAGCAAATATATAGAACTAAATACATTTAATAAACAGAAAGGAAATAACTGTTCAGTCTTTTGTTTATTTTCTGAGTTAATGAAAGTATAGAAAAGGGATAAAAAGAAAGGCAGAAGCTAGTGGGAAAATAAGAGTATAGCCAATATGCCTGCTATCAATGAAGACATTTGTTCTTTCCCCAAATGGAGTGATCTTGGAATTATGCCTGGCAATTATGTCTGCCCCTGAAGGAAAAACTTAACTCTAGGTGCATCCTAGCAAGGGACAAAGCATGAGGAGGCACACACACACTTAACAAGACCTCTGTATTCCATTCCTTTAATCAAAACAAGCACACGGTTGCCCACAGAGTTCCAATCTAACAACTTGTCTGGTCAAGTCTTGAGGTGGAGCTCAAGTAGCTTCTACTGGTGTGGCTTAGAATCAAACAGCAACCCTCAAGGCTCCACCCAATGTGGATTTAATTTATCTGAACTTTTCTAATACAAACAAAAGCCCTCCACCAACGGCACACACTATCTAGAGTACAATCAGAATTAGGGAATCAGATATGCAGGCACTGAAAAATAAAAATAAGGAAACCCTTTCTTTTCTAGCCTGCAAAACTTCATATTAGTTCTAATATCTTTGTTATCAGTTCTTGAATATTCTCACACCTCCATAGAAGAATGTTGGCTGTCATGTGTTCTTTCATAATTTATTTTGTTAAGAATAAAACACATGTAACACAAAACCACATTAACTAAAACCTGAATAATATTAGTCAGAATTACAACCAACTTGAAAATATATTTGTTATAGAGAAATTTAGAAACTCAATTTTGTATTTCTGGGAATAAAGACAAAATCCCATTTTGAGGGAACTACATCGGATTTAAAGGAATAAGCACTAAAATCCAAGCTAGAATTTACCAAACAGCTAGTGTTTCTGAAAACAAGTTTTGGGATTTTTTGTTTTGCCTTGCTGAAATCAGCACCATTTCTTATTATGCATTCCTAAATACACATAACTGAATTAAAGTCCCTCTGAATTCCATGAGGCTTACATCAAAGTATATATAGAAATGTATTTAGATATTGTGCAAAATCAAAAACCCACAAATTCTGAAATCTTATGTTCCTTTTCAATGTCTTTCTATTTGTACATTTTTATTTGTTAGTTCAGCTTCAGATAACATTGTAGCACAACCCTTGTCTAGTAGCATGGTTAATGCAGTGAATTTGAAAGGCTATTTCATGACAAAAACAGAAATATGGCTAATTCATGTTTAACTAATTATTAGTTTAGTGAATTTTTTTTTAAAGATTGCTTTCTGATTCATGTTCTCCTATACAATTTAATCTAAATTACATAAAACATATCCATCCTTAATGAAGCAGAGTTTAAAATGGTGATCATCCTTCTTTTTCCAGGCCTGTCTACATGGAATATTGCATTATCCATCAGCTCTTCCATCTTTTATTTTTATTTTTTGTAAGATGCCACATCCCAGCAGTCATATTCATAGCCAACAACCTAGAAGACAAGCTCAGGATTCAAAAAGATATTGACAGATTTGAGCAATGGGCCCTATCCAACAAAATGAAATTTAATGTGGAGAAAAGCAAGGTTTTATACCTGGGCAGAAAAAACCAAAGGTACAAGTACAGTTAGACAAAACCTGGCTCAAAAACAGTAACTGTGAGAGGGACTTTGGAGTCCTAGTGGACGATCACTTAAACATGAATCAGCAGTGTGTGGCAGCAGCCAAAAAAGCTAATACAATTCTTGGTTGTATAAACAAAGGCATAGAATAAAAAAAAACATGAAGTATTAGTACTGCTTTGTAAAGCCTTAATAAGGCCACACCTGGAATACTGCATCCAGTTTTGGTCACGTTACAAAAAAAATGTTGAGACTTTGGAAAAAGTGCAAAGAACAGCAACTAAGATGATTAAAGGCCTGGAGACTAAAACATATAAAGAATGGTTGCAGGATTTGGGTATGGCCAGTCTAGAAAAAAGAAGGACTTGGGGGACATAATAGCAGTGTTCCAGTATTTGAGATGCTGCCACAAGGAGGAGGGAGTCAATTTATTTTCCAAAATACCAGAAGGTAAGACAAGAAACAATGGATGGAAACTAATCAAGGAGAGAAGCAACCTGAAATTAAGGAGAAACTTCCTAACAGTGAGGATAATTTAACCAGTGGAACAGCTTGTCTTCAGACATTGTGGGTGCTTCATCACTTGCGGTTTTTAAGAATAGACTGGACAATTACTTGTCTGAAATGGTATAGGGTCTCCTGGTTGAGGAGGGGCTGGACTAGAAGACCTCCAAGGTCCTTCCGGCTCTATTCTGATTCTGATCTTTTGAATTTCTTATAAAGCAATTCTTATAAGTCATCACAATGTACTTGTGTCTAAAGAATCACTGTTGCAATTTTCCCTAATTTTTAGTTATGGAATGGAAAAGCTGAAAACAAAAGCTACAAAACATGACTTATTTGGCTGCTGACTGTTCTTCAGTAGATCAGCCATTTCCAACTCTTTGTGACCCAGTGGACATCATTTCATTAGGATCATCTGTCAGTAGTTGCTTCTTTGAATTTCTGTAAGTTACTGCTCGTCATCAATAAAAGTATCTCAGCATCTTGTCTTTTTCAACTGCCTGCATATTTTCTAAGCATCAGGGCTTTCTCCAATAACTCTTATCTTCACATTATTTATTCAAAACAGTTACACTTTACTTTCATTATTGTTGCTTCCAATGAGTAGTCTGATTTTATTTTTAGAATTGAATTATTTCTTCCTGCAGTCCAAATTATTCTCAACAATTTTCTTCAATATCACAATTCAGAGACATGATTTTTTTTGGTCTTTCTGATAAGTCTACCCTTCACAGCTTTATATAACTGGAAAAACCATAGCTTGAGTAATATATAACTTTATTGTCAGTGTAGGTTGCTAGCTATAATTGATATAATTCACATAGATGGTCATGGTTACAATTTTTTTCCCAGTGTGGTTCACTAGAAGACCTTCAAGGTCTCTTCCAATTCTGTTATTATCTTAGTCTGTTAGTTATTTTTGCAGGCAATAAAAATAAGTTGTATTCCTGCTTTCCTATAAATCAACAGATGTTTCTATCAACATGGTAGAATTTATTTATGTGTTTATTATTCTGACAGGGCTTGGTGAATGTTGAGAGGAAAAAATAGTTTTATTAATTCACAGCCACAATTACTTGGTCAAAAAGCAATAGCATATTACTTAAATTGACACCGTCTTATGAAGTATTCAGACATTTCTCTATAGTCTTCATTAATACTTTCATCCAAAGTAGGCTTATTGAAAATCAAGCCATGAAATTAACTGACGTTAACTATTGTCCTCAGGACTTCAGCCTTCTACATACTCTACAGCATCCCCAAAGACACATGATCAGAATTTGGGTGGTTAGAACCAGCATGCTGCTCCCAATTGCAGTCATAGGTTGAGGAACATCTATAGTTAGAACTATAATATGTTTTGTGTACTCTAGTCCTTATTTTATTCTATGTTTAATTCAACAAATTATCAGTCCATGCCTCTTGATTCACAATGGTAGACACCCAAATTCTCACTGCAAATTAAGCACACATGGCACATGTAAAGGGAAGATGGTTTTTTTAATCTGGACAATTTTAAATCTATTAAAATTAATTAAGAGAAAATAGCATATCCTCCTTAAATGCAACCCATTTTCCATCCAGAGTCATAAAGGGTTTGAAATCGTGAATTTCTTCACTCCAGATGCCATCCATGTGATTGTGAACTGTCCTTAGAATTAGCAAGATGAGAAGCATGCCTCATAAGCAGAACTGATAGATATATGCGTAAGGTCAAGTCCAGAGAGGTACTGAGGGGAAACAGAAAGAATAAAGAACCAAAAACAGACAAAAGGCAGCAAAGAAAAAACAGACATGAAAAGATAAATTCTGTAAGCCCAAAGAATGTTGTATTTAGGATTCCGCTCTAAAACTTGGGAGAGTTGATTGTATGAGCAAAGTGTAGCAAAGCCAAAACATTAATTCATATTTCATCTTGCAATCTCAGATATATTTGCTCTGAGATTCTGGACAAAAAATTAAGAAAATACGCATCACATACCTTGAAGTACTAATTCATGAAACAATGGAAGCTAGAGGACTTCTGCTCTGAAACCCTGCTTCTACTCTGAGTCATTCAAATGACCCTAATGATCTACAGGGCAAATTCTACAGACTGATATTGCAAGGCAGTTTCAAGGACTTCCAAAATTAGCATTGTATTCACCTGTCCAAATAGGACTGTTCACCATGTGTAAAATATCAGAGGAAAGTCAGAAACAACATTCTTAATCTAAAAATATGATTTTGGGCAGATTAAGGAAATCCACATAAATTGTGGGTTAGTAGTCAAAAGTAAAGCTAATCAAACTGATTTAAGACATATAGGGAATCTTATACGGATTTAATTAAGTGGCATTATATTTTTACTTATAAAACACAAATTAATATTTAACAAACACATGCAGACAAGTCTTAATAGCATTCTTTTTCAGTTTTTTTATGCTTCTATGCTTGGGAAATGAAAGTCACATGAACAATTGATATGGTATGAGGGGCACTTCAAAGTATATAGAGCAGTGATGGTGAACCTTTTAGAGACCAAGTGCCCAAACTGCAACCCAAAACCCACTTATGTATCATCGGGTGCTGGGTGGGTGTGGCCAATTGGGTGAGCGTGGCTGCGGTGGTAACAGCAGACTGGGTGGGACTAAAAAGTTCAATCAATCAATTCCAACTTTGCGAGATCTTTTTTTTCCCTGTGTGAAGTTGAAATTGACTGATTGATTGAACCTTTTTTTTTTTGTACACGGCGGCGGAGGCCTAAAGTGAAAAGGTTTTATAAAACCCAGCTGAAGGCCTAGGACTGGGGCGATGGCGTGCCTGCCCACAGAGAGGGCTCTGAGTGCCGCCTCTGGCACCCGTGCCATAGGTTCGCCACCACTGATATAGGGTATACATGCCCATAATTTACTAGACATAGTATATATGATGAAAAACATAGGGATGGTACAGCAAGGTATATATTTCGATAGTAGGGAGTAAAAATTAGATATCTGAACATTTTTAAAAAATATATAGTTGGAGTCATATCAAGATGATTATTTTTATATATGGTTTTTCTAGTTTGTTAAACACAATAGTACCTTGTAAAGTAGACATATGAACAAAATGTGGGCTTTTCTATATTTCTGTGTGGTATGTGTGAAGGAAAAAAATAATGTGTATTCACAAAATTATTCACAAAATAAGGAATCACAATTCCACATCCACAATAGAGAATAAAAATTTCCTCATTTTTCAGAGCTCCAACTTTTTGTTTCTTATTACAAAGGCCATGAGCCATCTTTTCCCATGAATTTGCTGTTAATACTGCCTGTTTCCTTCATTATTTGCAGCCTCCATTTCTACTTTATTTTCCAGCCCTCATGCACCTTATCCTCCTAGTGTTGTTTAAACTTGTATTTACAAGATAATTTATTTATTTGTAGCTTTTTTGTATAAACATTATTACTGAAGAACTGCAGAAACATGAACCAATTAAATTTTGTAACAGAATATGGATGGAACTTGAGGAATTTGGAAATTATTTCTTGAATTGCTATAAGGTTGCTACTGAATTCATTCTCGCCTGTATTTCTGAAACTCAGTTTGGCAGCAATCTTTTTTTTTAGATTTAGAAATAATTAAAAATGTATTAGGCACTCATTTTTGTGCATTTTAATACCTATTCAGTACAACTGCAAATTAACTATAAATAAAGCAAAACTAAGGATTTGGAAGATCTAAACCTGAGATTCAGATTAATTACTTTATTGGTAATGATTCAAATTAAAATAAAATGTTAAAATCTGTAAAATTATTTATTATTGGTATTTATGATATTTATTGTTTTTAGTGAGGTAGTTTGGTATAATGGTTAAGGCATCAGATTTGAAACAGGAGACTATAAGTTCTAATTCCGCCTTAGGCAGGAAGCCATCTGGGCCAGTCACTTTCTCTCAACTCTAGAAAGGATGCAATGGCAATGGAAGAGGATGCAATGGTGAAATCTTGCCATGAAAACTGCAGTCACTGAGAATCGGACACAACTGAACAGAAGAAAAACAAAAACAGAAGGAAAAAACATACTAATAAAACTCATTTTAATTAGTAAACATTAAAATAATTTACCATCCTGGCCCCCCCAAAAAAGGCTAATGGACCAAAAATATATTATATTATATATTATAAGCCATCTAGTGTAATTCAAAGAGGTATATAAATACTGGTAATAAATAAACATGGATATTTCTATTTATTCTATGGGTATTTCTACTTGTATTTATAATACGTATATGCAATATGCCAATAAAAGTATACTGAGAAATAGTTAATTTTCTATCCACAATGAGATTTCACCTTTAATTAACAAAGCAATATATAGGCAGAGATAAATATTCATTTGTTATCTCATTTAACTTTACTAAACATAGGATAGTGAAAAAATCAATGTACATTGATTTCCACACATATAAAAAATAGAATCCATTTATTCTGAAAAGTGAAAAAAACAGCCCAATAAATTATCTGTTACATGAAGCAGACTTGATTATTATATTGTTTCATTGTAAAAGCAAAAACAAAAAGGTATAAGGTGCATATATTTGGGATCATGTTTTTTTCTACCATTTAACTTAACACTATCTTGTTGAAACTGAACTAAAATATGCTCTACTGTTTCAGGAAAATGAGCGAAGATGAAAAACAAAGTGGGGGGCGGGGAACTGAAAGAAAGGATCTGTTGGGGATTCTCATTTGGCAAAATAAAAAAACAACAACACTTTTTTTTCAAACTTCTAAGAATGAGTTCTTCCTCTCATACATACAAACTTCAACTGTTTTTGCCTTTCAGTACTTTTGCTGGCTCTGCTTCATAAATGCGCGCCAAAGTGTGAGTTGTATGTTTCTGTGAGTAGGCTGTTTACAAAAGTTATGCTAGACTTCAGAGCAGCTCAGAGAATTCCAGGAAACGGCCTGTTATTTTATTCTAGGTCAGTGTCGACTCATGACAGGCAGCAAAGCTGACACAGGACAGCTCGCTCAACCTTTCAATCCATAGCGAGGCCTCAATGGGAAGGAAAGTGGAGAAGGGGAAGGAGGGAAGGAGGGGGGCGGGGGAAGGGAGAGAGGGAATGAGCCATGAGTGGGCGGAGTGCTTTCCCAGCACTCTACCAACCACAGCAGTAGGAATTATGATAAACACCACTCTGGAAACAAGATACAACAGTACATTGTGTTCTTCTTCACAAAAACATCCAGACTTCGGCTCACTTCAAGTAAACAGTTAATCTTGTTTACTTTTTTATTTGTTGAGTGGTTAACTGAACAATCTAGCATGCACATGAGCTTTTTTTCTTGCAGAATTTTTAAAAAACAATATCTCAGCAGCATCCTTCCACAAATCAGTCCAATGTGTAAATCTTCTATAATTTGAAAACACTGAGGAAATTTGTTTTGTTTTATGAACTGTCAAAACAAAATGTTTTTCAGGCAAATAAGCATTGAAATGCATTCAAGATTTTCCTCCATGAAAATCAGTGATAGAATATAAATCTATAACTAATAAAGTGCCAGTAAAGATACTCTGTCAGACATCAGAAATAGTCCAATAGTTCATATAAAACATCTGTAGGAAAATTGGGGATCTTTTAGCAAGGATTGGGACATATCTTAGCCTACTTTCAAATGTAATTATATAAAGAAATTAAAATACATTGATTATAATATTTTTGGTATTTATCCATTTAGTGTATAAATATAAGAAAGGAACTTATTGCCTCCACATTTTGTTGAATTATGATTTTCAGAAGTTTCACCTAGGATGCAGAAATGAATATGCAGACTTTGTAATGTAGTATCTAGAGCAGGGGTGTCAAACTGCCGGCCCACGGGCCAGGCACGTCACGTGGAAGCCGTGCCCACCCCATTGCCGGCAATGGCAAAACAGTCCCGATACGTGATATCGCGAGTTTGACATGTCTGATCTAGAGTGTTGAAAATTCCTTACTTCTGCCATATACCTATGGATGATCTGCCAGAGAACCTCCAGATATCAGATGTAAGTCACATCATTGTCACAATTTGCCATACAAGATACTGAAATCCACAATACCTGAAGCTGCAGTTAAATAAAAAGCTGGCTATAGTTACCAAAAAAAGAGGTTTTTTCCCTCCGTAATGAACCTATTTTCAACTTTATTATTGTTAATGGATTCTCTTTTATTCTCATTCTAGCTTTTGAAAAAAAAACAGGAATATTGAACTCAAAATTAATCACATAATTTTAAATAAAATCCAAATCAGTTGTTTTAGGGTTTAATCTGGGGAGTCTTTGCAAAAATGCATTCTAAGCCACATAAATTATTAACATATCAATTACATTAAAGGTTTTTGGTATTAAATACAATTCATTATTTTGTCAAAATTTGTGCTGGTGATGTGTCCACAGATGTGTCATATCGGTGAGCTACAAATAAATGAAGTTACAAATTATAATTATCATGTTAGAGATAATCTCTGTGATAAAAATGTATGCTTTCTCCAAAATGATGTTTTAGTTTCTAGATGATACTGGTTTTGACAACTGATGCAAACAATAGCAAAAGGATGTGTCTACATTTGTAAATCTAGGGAAAAAATAGTTAAATATAAATGTTACAAGATGCAAAGAGGTGGATTGGGTTCATCTGATTTGAGATTTCATACTTTAAAACAGAAGTGAAGTATGTAGACTTAGAAAGCATTTGGAGGAGGGGTTTCAAACTTTCAACCTCTCATCCTATGGGCTGAAACCTGTAAAGCAGTGTTTCTCAACCTTGACAATTTTAAGGCAGTGGACTTCAACTCCCAGAATTCCACAGCCAGCAATGCTGGCTGTGGAATTCTGGGAGTTGAAGTCCACATGCCTTAAAATTGTCAAGGTTGAGAAACACTGCTGTAAAGAGATACACTACTTTTCTGGGAGCTGCATATGTTTGATGCGGAGATATGTAGTATTTGCCTTCCTTCTCTCCCTCTCCCCCAAAGCACAAGGCGTAAAAAGGAGTAAGAGATCACCTTCTGGCTTTTTTTTTTTTTACTTTGCAAAATATATTGCTCTAAAATTAGGAATCAGGAATCAATATTAATAATTTCTGCATTAGCACACGGGATTAAGCTGCATGACACCACGCAGAAGTTAAACTCAAGTTTAAAGGCTTAAGCATTATTTGCAAAACAGTAAATGACTTTTCAGGTAGCGCTCTCTCTCTCTCTCTCTCTCTGTGTATAAAAACTGTTTCTGAATGAGGATGAGATTAAACTTTGCTCTTCTGCTAAATTTAAAATGGCAATGGCTCATAGAGATGTCTTAGAACAAAGCAAAAGGAGTTATGATCTAAGTCAGAGGTCCCCAACCTTTTGGGAACCAGGGACCGGTTCTGTGGAGAGAGGTTTTTCCGTGGACTGGAGGGGGCGTGGTTTTGTGTGCTCCCTGCATCCCGCGGATGGGGCTTTGCTTGTTTGTGTGGACCGGTTGCTGGCATGCCACGGCCCAGTACTGGTCCACAGACTGAAGGCTGACGACCCCTGATCTAAGTGAATGAATGATCTTATCAGGAATAAAGCATTGCAAGTTAGCTAATTTTTTTAATATTATTTTCTCTTGCTAAGAGAGCAAACAATAGTACAGTAACTGCCGTTTATATTAGAAATTTAACTTGGTATATACATCAATAAAAGCTAAAATTGCATTGCTACTTCATGTTTATTGTAAGATATCAGGCAAAAGTCCCCTTCAGGTGTTTGTTCCAAGTGTTCCAATCCCAAAAATACATACAAGGAAATTTGATGGCTTTCACACCAATATCTGCCAGAACTGGTCCTTCAAGTACAAGGATTCTTCTTTTACACTGGGGGGCCCAAGCTGAAATCTAGCTAATAAAAAGGCTGCCAGATAAGTGACCACTGAAAAAAAAATTAAAAAGCAGTTTGTTTCATCAATATGTGTGAAGTATGTGTACCATTTATGTGTGTGGCATGCTCTGATACTTTTTATTTCTTTATTTTATATCTCAAAAGAGATATAAAATAGAGCCTTCTTATAAAATAGAGATGTAAAAAAAGAGCCTTCAGGGTTGCAGTACTTGATCTAATGAATTATGTGCAACCCTTGTATTGACTTAATGTTGAGAATTCTCATTTACATTAATTTGAAGTACAACTTGAGCAAAATTAGAAATCCCAATAACTAGTGTTGATGATTAAAATATGATTCTATATGTATTGAGAGGCCCTGTTCAGACAGACCCGGACTGCTCAATCTAGCAGAAATGGAACAGGTAGGGATTGGTTGAATGAAACCAGGGACAAGCCTGTATTCCTTTCACATGTGTTGTTATATCTTGTTCAGAGATACTGAGGGTTCTGAATAAAATCCTTTTAAATGAGAGATGGACTAAATTATAGATATAACTAGATAAAATACAAGAAGATATATATGGCCTTTTCCCTTAAATGTAGATTAATTCCAAAATCAACACTGTACTTATTTTAAAATTTAAATGTTAAAATACAGTAACATTTATCTTTGTAAAATTCTACGGAGCAGCTACTGGTTCTACTTCTTATGCAATAAAAATATTTTAAAAACAGGAGCAACATATGTCAGCTAATCTGCAGTAAGCAAACTGAAGAATGATAATCAAGTTAATCAACAACAATCTCACACTTCCATATGGCTTTTCATCACAAAAGACCTCAAAGGGACAAACTATCTTCAAGATGGATATCTATTCTTCTTTTCTGCTCCAGCCACATAATCAGTATTTCCCTGAAAGGGATAAGATTCTCTTTATCAGCATTGAAAAACAGGCCTATTTACTACTAGCCAAAGGCTTAACACAAAGCAAAGAATGCCTATCTAATCTAAGCTACAGAGGGAGACTGAAGGTAATCACACAATTAGACCTGGACAAGGGCATTCTGTTAACATCATCAGTTTACTCATATCCCAACTGCATGAGTAATTCTGAACAAGTAGTTTAGACTTGGATTATCCTACTTGAATGAGAATACTCCTTCTACATAGTACATACAGCAGCAATAGTACTGCAGCATGCTCGGACACTAGCTAAACACTAACTCTTAAGATAAATATCTTTATAAATAATCATTTTTATTTGTTTCAGTTCATAATCAACCAATTTGAAATAGAAATTGCTCAATCCATGCTAAAATTGGCTACTGGATCTATGCAAGGCATTGTAAGTTGTTGGGATAGTCTTATATACAAATGTGATGAGACAGAGTTGCCTTAATCCTCTAAAGCGGAGTTTTGTTCCTCCTAATGCACTTTCTATAGTTTATCTCTTTGAAATACTTTGCACAAAAGTGCACAAACCTAATATATGGCATGTCTGCCAATTTTTCTCCAGTTTTTCAAAATGTATATGATTCAGATATTATATGGTCAGAGAACCAGGAAAATAAAATCAACTTCTACATAAATGCATGCACAGCAATTTTTAAGATTCTTACTCCCCTTCTCTCTAGAATTCTTTTAGATTGCTATAAAATACATGTATCACAATTACTTCATAGAAATATGCTGTTGTTTAACATTAAACCTCCTTGCCCTCCCTTTTACATCAAAACTTTTATTAACATGAAGAAGAAAACCATACCCAAACAATTAAGTAGCTTCTTATTTGATGAATGTCTTTTCCATGGGAATACATTCTCTATTTTCTTACAAATAATTTTATGGATATGATCACACATTCTGAATTAAAACAGCCAATATAAAATATATACAAAGTATTGAAATGATACCATCTTTATTATGATGAACCACACCTTCTTTAAAATTTGATTCAGTCTTCTTCAGGTCAGATTACATAATATAAATGGGAAAGGGAAAGGGAAGGGTAAGGGGGAGGAAAGGAAAGGAAAGGAACTTGGCAGACACATCCAAACATGGAACATGGTCCCATCCCGTTTGTGTCGGAGGCACCACTTAAAGCACCTCTGAGTTGAAAGGATTAGCCAGTGACATCACCGCTGCCTGGAGGACACCCATGGGGACTCCTTTCATGTCCTTATCAAGGAGTTGGAACTCACCCCACCACACAGCAGCACTCAGGTCTCAAATGTGGGCTTGCTAAACAACAACCCAGCGTTGTAACCAGGTGATCCATCACACTTCTCATGGGACATGCTGTAGCTTCAGTATTAATGCACAAATATTTATTATATAATTTATGAGTCTTTAAGTATCAGATTGGAAAATAGTACCTAAGTCCCCACCGTAGCAACTTCAAATGTAATCTTCTTTTCAGTAACACATTTTCATATAACCCAATCCAACAGTGCAATGTCTCAGTATAAGAATAAATATCTACTATATATACTATTAAAACTCTAAGGTCTGTAATCTTTAAATGGGTGAAACTGTGTATCATAGGGCAAAACCTTTTGAATCAAGCTACCTATAATAGTTAAGGGACAGAATGCATCCAAAATCCAAGATGCGTGATTCCCAGGAATTGAAATTTGGCAAATTAGTATAAAATTAGTATAAAATTAGTATAAATTTAGTATAAAATTAGTATAAAATTAGTATAAAACAATTTATGATATAATGCAAAATATTATTTGATTTGATTTTGATTTTATTAGATTTATACCCCGCCCTTCTCCTGGCGGACCCAGGGC
>NW_015386691.1:121121-122404 GCF_001527695.2 Protobothrops mucrosquamatus
ATAATAATAATAATAATAATAATAATAATAATAATAATAATAATAATAATAATAATAATAATAATAATAATAATAAAGTTGGAAGGGACCTTGGAGGTCATCTAGTCCAACTCCCTGCTCAGGCAGGAAACCCTATACCATTTCGGACAAATGGCTGTCCAGTCTCTTCTTAAAAACTTCCAGTGTTGGAGCATTCACCACTTCTGGAAACAGGTTGTTCCACTGGTTAATTGTTCTAACCGTCAGGACGTTTCTCCTTAGTTCTAGGTTGCTTCTCTCCTTGATTAGTTTCCATCCGTTGCTTCTTGTCCTGCCTTCAGGCGCTTTGGAAAATAGCTCTACTCCCTCTTCTTTGTGGCAGCCCCTGAGATATTGGAACACTGCTATCATGTTCCCCCTCGTCCTTCTCTTCGTTAAACTAGACATACCCAATTCCAGCAACCGTTCCTTATATATTTTAGCCTCCAGTCCCCTAATCATCTTTGTTGCTCTTCTCTGTACTCTTTCTAGAGTCTCAACATCTTTTTGATGACCAAAAGTGGATGCAGTATTCCAAGTGTGGCTTTACCAAGGCATTGTAAAGTGGTATTAATACTTCACGTGATCTTGATTCTATCCCTCTGTTAATGCAGCCCAGCACTGTGTTGGCCTTTTTGGCAGCTGCAGCACACTGCTGGCTCATATTTAAGTGATTGTCCACTAGGACTCCGAGATCCCTCTCACAGTTACTATTGAGCAAGGTATCCCCTATACTATACCTGTACATTTGGTTTTTCTTGCCTAAATGTAGAACCTTACTTTTTTCTCCATTGAATTTCATTTTGTTAGTTTGCGCCCAAGTCTGTCCAGATCCTCTTGTATCTTAAGCCTGTCTTCTGGAGTGTTGGCTATTCCTGCAGCTTGGTGTCGTCTGCAAATTTGATGAGTTCCCCATCTATCCCCTCGTCCAAATCGTTGATGAAAATGTTGAAGAGCACTGGGCCCAGAACAGAGCCCTGGGGCACCCTAACTACACACTTCCCTCCATGTAGATGCAGTCCCATTGAGGACCACATGCTGAGTATGGCTGGTCAGCCAGCTACGAATCCATCTGGTGGTGATGCTGTCTAACCCACATTTTTCTATCTTATCGAGTAGTAGGTTGTGATCTACTTTATCAAATGCCTTACTGAAGTCCAAGTAAATTATATCCACAGCATTCCTCTGATCCACTAATTTTGTCACTTGGTCAAAGAATGCAATAAGATTTGTCTGGCATGATCTGTTTTTGACAAACCCATGTT
>NW_015386691.1:124097-165097 GCF_001527695.2 Protobothrops mucrosquamatus
CTTAACTTGTGTTTCTATTCTGTTTTTTATGGCACTATTTTTGATAGGTTGGTCTGTTTTTTCCCTTTGTGTAAAGACAGATGCAAAAAACAAGCTAAATAGTTCTGCTTTCTATTGCTTGTCACCTTCTTGCCACTTTCACCCACTAATGGACCAATCATTTCCTTCACTTTTTTCTTGTTTTTTACATGTTGAAAGAAGCTTTTTTTGTTATTTTTGACTTTGGTCGCAAGCCTTAGTTCATTATGAGCCTTAACTTTCCTCACTTCATCTTTGCAGTCTCAGGCTATTTGCTGATATTCTGACTTAGTTATGTGCCCCTCTTTCCACTTTCTATACTTGTCCTTTTTATCTTTCAATTTATCAGAGACTTCTTTATGCAACCATGCTGGTTTCTTTTGAGAGCTGTTATTTTTCCTCTTTGTTGGTATTGTGCTAGATTGGGCTTTTATTATCTCACTTTTCAAAATTATATAAATACTTCTGCTCAGATTTGAACTATCAAAAAACATCACAACAACAGAAATAAAAGAACCACAAACAGATTTAAAAGGTTTAATTCCATTTCGAAATCTGGGTTATTCAACCAGTTTGCACCTGTTCGGCAGAACCGATACCTAATTTATTATTGAGTTCAGCGAACCAGTTATAATAAATCTATGTTTTCCAGAATACATCTGGTTTTCGTTCAACTTCCTTCCAGGCAGGGAAAAAAAAACCTCCCCAAAGGTCCAAGAGAGGAGCGATGGAAACCAAACGGAGACAAAGCGCCTTCGATCATGTCACTCAGGCAAAATCTAGATGGTGTTTCTCAGAGGTAATTTGAGGAATAGATGCTTCATCTTCTAGTTTCCCAATTAGTGCATACGGGAAAGGGGGCAAGGCCACCAAGTATTAGCTGGGGTTGTGGCTCTGGAACTTTTTCCTGTCTAACTATATAGAGCACAACTAATGATGAGTGGGAAAGCTCTTAAAGGGTTTTCATGTGATTTCATGCATTAAACTCCAATTTCAAGATAGGAATAAATTATAATTTCTCAATTTTTTGGAGCCAGATTACTGGAATATTGAAGAGGTACTAGTTCAATGGAAAGCAGCTGAAGAACAATTGCACATATTTAATGACATTTTAAATTACCAAATTGATATTAATGATTATCGAGATTTCATGGAAAACGTTTTTAAAAAAATCCCAGAATATGCAATTCCTGAAAGTGTTCAAAGAGCTAAAAATATTGTCACAACAATTGCTGTAAGTTCAGCAGAAGCAGAAAGGGATTTTTCAAAGATGAACATAATATGTTCAGAGAAGAGAAGTCGCCTAACTGTTTCTAATATATCAAACAAATGACTATTAGTCTAATCCACGGGTGTCAAACTCGCGACGTCACGTGAGGTGTTGCAACGTATCATGACTTTTTTCCCATTGCCGGCAATGGGGAAAAAGTTTTGGTGTGATGCTTACGGGCACACTTTTGGTGTGATGCATAAGGCCTGCGGGCCGGTAGTTTGACACCCCTGGTCTAATCAGCCTACCTCTAAAGGAATGGGATCTTACTCCTACAGTGAAAAGATGGTTAAGGATAAACCACACAACCAATGATAATTGGATAAAAGTGAAGAAAATTGCAAGTGAGGACCCCAATCAAGAAGCAATATGGAAATATCTTAAATAACAGTTTTATTGTTTTTGTCAGGTATTATTTAATATTTTTTCATTAATATTTTAAAACTTTCTTATAACATAATCTAGTTTTGTGTATCTCTTTTATTGTTCTTATTTAAGTATTAAATGCATGAAATAATAACCTACGTTTCAGTATATCGTCTTCTTATACTTAAAATGGTCATTAGGGCAGAGAACCGGTTGTTAAATTATTTGAATCACACCACTGATTATCACTATAGATTAATTTCTAAATAAAGTCACTTATTAGAAAAAAGGTAATTAACCCTAGAACATAATTCCAGGCAATAGAGCCATGGGGGTTTTAAATTTAAATTTTATAACTTTAGACAATTATTTTAGAATATTTTCTGAAAGAATCGTATGGGACTACCATTTTTTTATTTTCATAGTTCTAAATCCTAAGAAAGCTGCACAACTGACATAGTAGCAGCAGATTCATCAGCACTAACCTCTATGCCCAGTAGGATAGAATTTTAGTGACTGTATCACTTTAGCTATTTTAAAATTGGAAAGTAAAATTAATTAGAATGCTTAATACAGCACATTAAAAGTCCCAATGGGAAGATGAATTAAGATGCTATTTATGTTCAATTGCAACTGAAATCTTTCAAAGTATTGATGGGAGATTAAATAAATGAAAACTTAAAATCGTTTTGAATATGGTATAGGTCCGGGGTCCTCAACCTTGGCAACTTTAAGACTTGTGGACTTCAACTCCCAGAATTCCTCAGCCAGCAAAGCTGGCTGAGGAATTCTGGGAATTGAAGTCCACAAGTCTTAAAGTTGCCAAGGTTGAGGACCCCTGGTATAGGTAGTCCTTGTTTAGCTATCTCAATTGGGTCCAACAACTCAGTTGTTAAGCGGTAAAACACTGACTATGCTTATTGTCTTATTTCTGTTTTCCTTTGCTCTTCAGGTCATAAATATGAGGACTGCTCATAAAGTTATTTTTCATCACAGTCATAACTTTGAATGGTCACTAAAGAAGGCAGTTGCCAAACAAGGACTGCCTGTACTGATTGACTGGCAGCTGCTCTTCAGCACATACTGAACCTGCTCCCTGCTGTTAACAAAATACATGTGATACCACTGAACTACAGTCATTTCCCATATTAAAAAGAATGGACAAGTAAGTTTAGACAAGTGATTTAGTAAATTTTCCAGCTGCTGAAACAGTTATTTTATATTGAACTAATATTTTGCTAACTTGCACTCTCTTGAAATTGTGTTTCCTAAAAACTTAATCTGATTAAAAATACAATATTACATTTACTATCTATGCTGTAAGAAGTGTCTTCTTGAATGCAGAATCAAACTCTTAAATTTACAACAGATGTGCGCTGTTCTAATATATAAACTGTGACAAGTCAAAGAGCCTTCTTGTAAACTAGTGATATGATGACTAACAACTCTGTTTCCATCAGAAGTCTTTAATCCTACGTAAGATGTCTGCACGCTAATATATGTCACAGGCAAATATTAACCAGCTACAGCTGGTTCCTAGTTATAAAAAGATTAATGAAAACACAAATACTAGCTTTTGCTACCCCCACCCTTGATCCTCTTAGTCCTACGTCAAGGCTGTGCAAAGGCATCACTTTCCAAGTGTTCTATGTGAATGAACTCCCTGCTCTGAACTAGCTTGGTCTGGTTCCTTGAAGTTTGTTTACTGAACAGCATGTGCAGAGACACACACTGATCATGGGGGAAAACGGGGAGAGAGAAATCACATGATCCTTTGGCTCAGGCATTGGATATTATTGAGAGACTTGAAATATGTGCTTTTCTATAGCAAATAAGACCAGGAAGTAAAAGTGTGCTTTGGTGAAAGGGGAGGGGAATTAACACAGTATTGGGGAAAAACTAATCTGAAGACAAAAGTGATTCAGTCTGTACTAGTTTCAAATATCACAAAATATGATACTTCACTAAATGCAGAAATTAAAGGCTTAATGCCTTTAATTTTAGAAGTACAGAATACTATTTTTATTTCCTTGCTCTTCTGCAGTTATGAAGCATTTACTTTGTCTGTTATATCATAACCATATCGTGACAAATTATTTTCTATTTTTAAAACTTACAAACTGCACCTTTATGCAGACTTGGATCGCAGAACAAAATACTAATTTTGCATGATACAAATGTTGACCGTGGCAACATTTGCTAGAAGATACGTTTCTTTTTACTGAGATGCAAACTCTTCTGGGAATGTACCTGGCTAAAGAATACAGGTAGTCTTCGATTTACAACAGTTCCATTATGACCATTCAAAGTTACAACAGCATTGAAAAAAGTGATTTATGACTGGTTTCCACATTTACAACCATTGCAGCATCTCCATGGTCACGTGATTAAAATGCAGACACTCGGCAACTGGTTCATATGTATGACAGTTGCAGTGTCCCGAGGTCATCTGATCCCCTTTTGCAACCTTCTGACAAGCGAAGTCAATGGGTAAAGCTGTATTCACATAACCATGTTACTAACTTAACAACTGCAGTGATTCACTTAACAAGTGTGGCAAGAAAAGTTATAAAATGAAGTAACATTCATTTAACAACTATCTCACTTAGCAACAGAAATTTTGGGCTCAATTGTGGTCGTAAATCAAGGACTACCTGCCGAATATAAATGCTTTGAACAACTAAATAATTATTTTGATTATTTTAAAGAGGATGTAGGCTGAAATCACTGAAATCAAATTATTTTTAGTTAAAACATTATGGATTGGTAAAAATGGCAGCAATTTGATCCTATAGCAATGAAAGTAAAAGAAATACATCTCTTCTATAAAATCTTTTCTATGTTCTCTCACCCCAATCGTTCACCCTTCTACTAATCAAATAGTAGAACTTCTGAATTGTAGCAAATTGTAGGAAGAAGTAAACAAGTACAAACAAATGTACAATAAATCATACTACATGCATTGTATATGGTGCAGGCAGTATAAACCTCTATGTTCTCTGGCATGTTATGATGTGGAGAGGTACAACTACATTTGGTCTAATTTTAATAACATATATGTAAATAGAGAAAGAGCTAGCAGAAATATGCAAGTGTAGTTTAAGGGGGAAAGCCTAATAAATATTCCCTTTAAATCACTAATTCAGTGTCTTTGAAGGACACAAGAAGAAATATAAGTCTTTCTATTAGTATGAGGAAAGAAGCAAAGGTGGAAAAATAAACTGGAATACATTATGCAGTTGTGATCTGCAATGTCTGTGATGTGTTTGCATTCCTGTCAAAGAATGAACTACTATATATTGCAACAAGTGCTTGTAGCAATCACTGTAGAAAAAGTCAAAAGACAGGGACAGCAAGTGACCACTTTGATGATGAAGGACCAATCAGATCAAAGAAACTGGATGCTACAGCGGATGACACTAACCAGAAGCAAAAAAGCTAGAATATATTTTATACAACTGGAATGTAAAAATGATTTTCACAGAAGAGACTGTTAGCATCCACTAAAAGAAAATAAGATACAAACAGTGATAAAATAACAGATCTCTTAAAGCAAAGATAATGTAACTCTACCTTATAAGAGAAGTATAATAGTAATGCATGAGTCTCTACTCAGAGGAATACCAAAAAATGCCAATTATACTCATGGGCTTGTGAAAATTGTCCTGAAAATTGTCCTGAATTGAGGACAAAACGAAATGATTCCTTCCATATTATTTCAAGGGTTCTAAGAGGCCATGATTGCCTTTGTTTGTAATTTCTTCCAGTTATTTAGAGTTAGATTGCCTTTGTTTGTAATTTCTTTTAGCCATTTAGGGAACATATTAGCTCATAACATAACAAATTCTCTCTGTTGTCACTAGCTGGAATTAACTATGGGAAGGAAGGATGAAAATCATCAGGAAGGGTGTACATTTAGAGATTGGTAACTATTTCAGACAATTTACACCTGTACATAAATTTCCTTTAACTGGGAAATTAGAGTTCATAATTTTATTTTAAGGCATGCTGCCAAATATAAGAAATCTGTACTGTGTCTGTGCATTACAGATGGTATGTTGGGAGACAGATTTTCTCGGAGCAGGAATCCTGAAAATGTCAATAACTATCATTTAGCACTGAGTGTGAGAAATCCAAAGCAGGGCTTCTGTTAAGCCTTGGAAAGAACAGAAGGAAATGGTGCTGGACTTAAATTCAAGAGGGTATATAAGAAATATCAGCAGCCTAGTAATTGGAATCAATTCTGACTGAAGTGGCTTCAGATTTTTTACTAGCTTTGCCATGTTGAATTTTCCAGGAAGCTTCAGCCAAGTTTTTGCCAGCCTAAGGGTGGTTTGCCATTCATTACACACCCTTTACTTTGACAAGGTTGAAATCTGAGCACATTCTTTCTGATCTTATACCATTGTTATTTTGTTACACAGTTCTAGAGCACCAAATAGTGCCCATATTTATTTAGCTTTATGAAGCAGAACCTATTTCTATGTCTTGGGAGTTGATCACACTTTTTCAGAACTTGGAAAGGTGTATTTTCCCTCCATGTTGCTTCAGTAATACTCTATGGCATATCATATTACAGAGGTAATATGGAAATGTTTGTCAGTTCTCGGTATAAAGTGATACATTTTCTGGGAAACATTGAGGTTATTTTTACAATGTACTGTATGTCATTCTTCTATACTGGAGTTTCTAGAATAGGGTAGAAAAAAGTATAAGTAGCTTTCACTTTTAGAACAACATGGTAATCAGGTGAAGCAAAAAATTAACATAACTTTTACAACTTCTATTTTACAACTTCTAATGTTGATTGTAGAAACATTACAGATGATCCCAAATTATAGGAGCCCTACTGCTATTTCTGATCATTTTATTCTTTAAAGTGAAGAAAACAATGCTTGAATTGCCATTTATTGCTTTATGAAGGCAATAGAAACACAGTATTTTCACTGTATCTAGAATGCATGCTGTATGCTATACATAGTATGTAAAGGTGTATGTCAGTTTCATAATCAAGTAATTTTTTTCACCTGCCTCAAAAGATTTCCAAGTCTTGAATGCTTCAAAGTTGAAATTCTATGGACAAAGTTACTAACAGGATATAAACTATTTGTTGCTAGTATATTAGCTGATGCAGATTTTAGTTTGCAGACTAAAAACTTCAGCTGATAAAACAAAAATTAATAATGATTCATATCTGTATTCAATATGGAATCTACGACTGAGACAGTTTTATTTCCTTTTTTAAAGAAACACTGAGTTAAAAGAAAAGAAAAGGAAAGAAATGAAAAGAAACTGGAATAGAGGAAAATAAAGCGTCTCAGTTTGGGATACATGTAAGAAAAGCCATTCATCTTATGACCCATCCTCATTTTTATCTGCCTAAGACATGACAAGATATTATCAATTTAATTAAACATAATTATATATGGAAAACTAAGCTCAGCTAGCAGCCAAAAACTCTCACACAAAAATATCCATTATTAAGATAAATAATTCAACATAACAAAACATGGGAAGTATCTCTGGATACTTAAATATTTTAAATCGTTTTCACACATGCATATTCAAATTAAGGAAAACCTTCAGTTGAAGTACAATTGATGTTTTTAGCCCATGGGTCTGCTCTGACATAACATTTAAATGTACAGTTTGTTGAAAGTGCAAAGAAATCAATGCTGAAGGGTAGTGATATTAAACCTTGGCACAGTTTGTGCAAATTCATCCATTGCTTATTTTATTATACTTGCAATCTAGTTTCAGACATACTCTTGTATTTGTTCTTCACTTTTTTATAAATAAAAGTCTTCTAAAATCTGCTGGCAAAATGGAGAAGAGGTAATGCTCATAGATTTCCCCCTGCACTCCCATCTTTCCTATTCTTGACTTCCTCAAAAATCTGTTCAGAAGACTTGGGGACCTTCAAAGAATGTGATAGGTGGCAGTGAGGCATATGAATATCTTTTTAAAGACAGGCATTCTTTAAGATAACAGATCTTAGTGATAAAAACTGCCACCATAGTTTGAGTCTGGCAAGTCTAACAATCTGTACATCTGAAAGCAGAAACTGAGTCAGACCATACTTCCGTAAGAAGTTGACACAATATAAGCAACACGGTAAACTAAAAGTTTTATATATATGAAATTTTATGTACATAGTATTATACACAAACACCATATACACACACAAACACACATACATCCTAGTTTTCCTTTGTGAGTTCAGGGTGGTGCACCTACTACTTCCTCTTGTTTCCCCCCACCCACAGATAACTACTGGACCAAACCGCTAAGATACAAGGCTAGAAACTAGTACACTGTGAGTTCTAGTCCCACCTTAGGCATGAAAGCCAGCTGGGTGACTTTGGGCCAGTCACTGTCTCTCATCCCAACTCATCTTACAGGGTTGGTGTTGTGGGGAAGGAGTATTAGATATGTTTGATGGTTTGAGTTATTTATTAAAATAATAAAGATGGGATAAGAACTATCTTTAAAAAAGATAGAGAGATATGATTAAGAAAAATAATCAAATTGTTCTATAGTGTTATTAACTGACTAGTCAAAATCTACCCTTATATCCATTTATATGAACTCCATAGATAGCTCAACCATTACATATTAACTGGAAGGTTAGAACTATTGCCTTTATAATCTCATTGTCAGGATTTGACAGTTTATACTAGGATGTTCTGGGAAAGAACATTTGAGGAATGTTAGGTTTTTAGGATCAACCCTTGCTAGTTTATATCATTATAATACATACTGTCACTGGTTTTTAACCCTTGCTTTTTACTGTGTATTATTAGAGCTGTTTGAAGTAGAACAGCCTAGAAATAGCAGCAATAAGTAAATAAATAATAAATACATTTTTATCACAACTTGCTATTCCAGGCCAGAAGTCATTTTTTTTGCATATCTAGTTGTTCTATTCAGCACAATATTTAAAAGTATGTTTCAAATTGTTATTCTCAAACAGAAGTGTATATAGGTTATACGGGAACAGATGTTAGAGAATGGCTTATGCCTTAACTGATTAATATTATTACATTTCTTTTACAAGATGATTATAATAGACTCCCTATTCTTTATGCCCCCATAAATTATTCTGCTAGATAAATCAAAGATATAGCCTGCATTTTGAACTTACTGTGGAAAAGTAATTAGAGAACGAGTGTAATGCTAAAAGAATAGCAGAATTCATATAGAATCACTGAGAGAACTAGAAGTACATTCTAATCTCAACTAGGCTGTACTATAGGTTGACATAATCACACTACAGATAGCAAGGTTTAGAATCAGCCTTCAAAAAGAATTATATTTCAAGCATGTTTTCACATTCACATTGACAAAAGTGTCACACAAGGACTATAAGCCTGAGCACTGCAGTATTGAAAATTTTTTAAACTTTGATACAAAAATTGTTTAATTTTAATAATTATGTTTTAATTTATATTCTCTGGCCTTCCAGATGTTACCAAATTGTAGAAGCCAAGGGTGAAGGATGTTGGATACTATAAGTCTGCATCACAGAAAGGCTACAGGCTGCAAACAGACCATCTTTCAAAGGGAAGCTTTAATTTCCTAGAAAGTTGCATTCATTCCCTGCCCTCACTGACTTGGTGAAATTTCCAAGTCTTTTGCTACTGAAGGCAAAAGGAGAACAAGTGTAGGATTTATGCCCCAGACACGAGCACTTTGACAGATATTCCAGTCAAGGTCAGTGTAACTCATTCCTCCAACTTCTTTACTTCCAATTGTAGCTCCAAACAGAGAGACTTTGCAGGATCAACTTGACTGGCCCCTCTCACTGAATGCCTTCCAGCTATATCAGATCATCAAGGTAGCCCCGTGCTCACCTCTTTTAGGCTGAAGAAAGACTATTTAGGAGGTGCTTGTAAGTTTGCTCTCTTCATTTTTCATTTGGAGAGGACAAGACATTTTCAAACAATTACACCATTTCCCAAAGCTGAAGTATAAAGGGATGAAAACCAAACAGCAATGGTCTTATTTTCCCTCCTAGCTTTTCTTCACCACAGAGGAGGATCATCCAAAGAGAGGAAGGCAGCCTGGGTAACCCGTGTCTGTCAAATTTCAGAATGTACCACTGAGGTGATGCTTCAAACCTTGTGGTCTTCACCTCACTTCACTTCATTCTTCCTTTATTTCTGTTTTTCTAAGCAATCAGATTGATGATGTAGTTATAACTCCTACAAGCAAAAAATAGAACGCAGCAGCCATGGGGGATCTTGCTCTCTCTTCTCCCTGTGCCAAACTTTCTCCAGTTTGATAAGTGGATATACATGCAAACCCCCAAGCCCTTAATTCTAGGCAGTCCAGTTCATCCTACTGATGCTTCTCTCTCTGCCTTACCCAGTAAACTAGGCTATTTATTCATTTATTTAATTCTGCCTTTATTATTTTTATAAATATCTCAAAAGACAGTGAACATACCTAATACACCTTCCTCCTCCTATTTTCCCCACAGTTAACAACCCTGGGAGATGACTAAGCCGAGTTTACCCAGCTGGCTTTGTACCTAAGGTCGGATTAAAACTCTCAGACTCCTGGATTCTAGCTTTCTGCCTTAACCTAGTTTAGGAGCCCCAAATGAACCATAATAGCATGAAGTGAATTCCAGAGCATCAACAATGACAATTTATTATTTTTAATTTTAATTATTTTTAAATTTTTGTTGGATGATGGACATATATTTATCCCAAGCATCTTTAAACTCAGTTACTGATGACTGATCCACTACCTCTGCTGGAAATTTGTTCTAAGCTTCCACTACTTTTTCTATGAAGTAATACTTTCTTAATATTACTTTTGAACTTCTCTCCTGTTAGCTTACGGTTAGGCATGTGTTCTTTATTTTTGCTTAATATTCAAAATACTGCCTTCTAAACTTTATTGACACCCTTAATATATATTTAAAGGTTTTAATCATATCCCACCTTTCCCTTCTATCCTTCAGGCTGTACATATTCAATTCCTCCAATGTCTTCTGATATGTTTTGTCCCTCAGACCTTGCACCATTTTGCTTGCCCATCTCTGGACTTGCTCAATGTTATCAGTATATTTTTTTAAGTGAGGTCTCCAGAACCGGACACAGAATTCCAATGAACTCTGACTAAAGCCTTATATAGCAGGATTAGGATCTCCTTTTTTCTGCTGATCCCTTTGCTCACTACCCCAAAATACACCCCTAATGTAGTCTTGAGAATTGAAGCTAACATGCCAATATTAAAGCTCAGTCCTGGACTAGGATTCTAATCTCAGGATTTTAGAATTATGTTTGACCCTACAGGCCTGATGTCTTTGCTGTTGTGAGACAGCTATCAGTCTCATTGCTATATAGCCGAACTTTGCAGTCTTGGCCTCTTTCCTGAATATTTAGGCCAATTAACTCTGGAATCAATAGCTAAAGAGAATCAGGGACTTTGGTCATCAAAATGATATCTCCAGTGCCCCTGAATTCTATTGCCAAATGACAAATAGCCACAAGCCCTCTACTTAAGGGCATCTATACAATCTAATGCTAAGGAAATAGAGATGAGCTTTTTCCAGAGTCCACTTCGATGCCTTCCCATCAGTTTCACTGGTGGGAAGATTTCATGGGACTCTTTATTTGCTCTTGTGGATCCAGCAAGGTAGAGTTTCTCACTCATGTTTCTTATACAGTATCCTTTTTATGATGCCCCAAAATGTGAACAGATCACCACAATCATTTCCAAATATAATGACCACACTAATACATTTTATGTTTTATTATTTTTAAGGGATGTTAATCCCACACTCATATACCAGGTGGCCAATCTCATTTAATTCATCTACTCAGTGGGGATTTGAATCAATCTCTACCATCTTGGTCTTCCATCTAGAATGTCAGAAGATGGGTTTATTCTATCTTTGTAAGGTACTTTTATCTATTAATATATACTACTATTCAATAGATAAGTTGTCAGAATTGGTTACATTATTAGCTGTGACAAATAAAAACATTCATCTATCTTTTGGACAGAATAAAATTGCTAGTATGTATCATTAAGTACTGAATGTCTTGCACAGAAAATGCTTTGCAGGGGACTTCAAAAATATCAAAAATAAGATATAGAATTGAATGTGTTTTGTGTGTAGTGTGTGATATTTTGCAAGGCCACAAATTTCAAAGGGTAGAGAAAGATTATCACAGAAATACAGAAACATTACAATTAAAAAACATATTTCATTTATAAGATACTTCCATCAGATATCAAATGGCATTCAGAGAGCAAAATTTAAATTGTCTGCTTCCAGTTTATCTTGCACTCCAAAATATACATCTCAGAAGTATTAACAATGTTATTTAAAATCATACTTTCATGAAAAGTTCTGTTTAGAAACATTTAACTGAAAAAAAATAAATGGTATGCTGTAAACAGAATGAGAATTGCCCACAAAACAAAAATTAAAAGATAACTAACATTTGTTAACTCAGAAAAATCCTTTCCCTCTCATCCCTCTTGAGTCTCGGCAAATACCAATTTAAAATAAGTCTTGTGTAACTCAAATTTTGACTTTCCTTAGGGCAAACACTACAAATGACCTCAATTCTAATTTACCTACCTTGAAACATTGGCAATAGCATTGGAAGTACTATCTTTACTCAGATGGAGCTCTGGCAATAAATTTAATGATGTTTGACTTCAGATAAATGTAAGATAAATGTAAGTTGACATATAAAACTTTTAACATAGAAGTTAAAAATTATAAAGGAATTTATGAATAATTTAGATTGAATCAGGTAGCTCATTTAGAATTGCATAAATGAAAATGCTACAAGATTTATTTGTCAATCCTTCTAAAATTATTGATTTTTCTGGAAGGCAAATTAAAATGTATGTGTTCCTCATTACCTATACTTTTCAGACCTCATATAAATTACTATACCTTTTGAACTTGGTTGCTTGTCACTAATAGGCACAAATCATCGGAAACATACAATGTGGAATTTAAAGCAGGCTGCAGGCTATTATTGCTAAATGACTAAATTATTCAAAATATATGCACGAAGATAAACCAGGGCAGACATAACTAATCTTTTACTAAGCTACCTATAAAGGAATATTGGGTTTCTAGGACTAGTTTTGAGGCAAAGATGAAGAATTCATAGCATTCAGTTGGATGAGATAGCTAACCTTTATTTTTAGCAGTAGCAAACTGGGTTTTTTTGTTGCAGAAAATAAAAGTCTACCCACATGTTCCTATTAATTTGTCTGATAAGAATTTTTGAAGGAATAGAGTTGAGACGTTTTTTATGTTGATTTAGCAACAGCAACCTTCACCAACATTCATGCAATAGATACAGACAAGGATCCACACATTCCATTACTGTAAGTAACTGATTGTTTTACATATGGTTCATACAACAAACGATGATGGTCCAGGTCACATATAATCCAAAACCATAAACTGTGATTTGTAAACTACAGTAGTGTGATTCACATGAAATAAATCTAAACAAACCACTTAATACAAGGTGTTGGCCCTGAATACAATACTGTTTTAAGATATTAACTCTGCATCTCTAATAGTCCCTATAATTAATCCTTATTGTAAAAGGAACCTATTCCATTTCCTAGGAAAGGGCTGGACATTTACCCATCATCTCCAAACCTCATTTTTCTTATATGCATCTGTGGATAATTTTGATATTTTTGACATTGATGTATTGTATATATCCATGGTGGCGAACTTGTGGCACGCAGAGCCCTCTCTGTGGGCACGCGCGCCATCGCCCCAGTCCTAGGACTTCAGCTGGGTTTTATAAAACCTTTTCGCTTTAGGCCTCCACCACCATGTGCAAAAAAAAAAAAGGTTCATTCAATCAATCAATTTCAACTTCTTGCGGGGAAAAAAAAGATCTCGCAAAGTTGGAATTGATTGATTGAACTTTTTAGTCCCACCCAGTCTGCCCACCCGGCACCCGAAGATACATAAGTGGGTTTTGGGTTGCAGATTGGGCACTTGGTCTTTAAAAAGTTTGCCATCACTGGTATATATCCAAATATGCTAGTATCACAAAAAAAACCTCCTCCAAAGTACAAAGTTTTGAGGCATGTCATTTATTTAATACTCATCTATGAGAGGGTAGCCTACAAATTATACCCTTTTTCGCAACAAACAGATTAAATGCTTAAATGAAAAACTCAAGAAGAGAGCCAACCTAGAAATAAGGAGACATTTTCTGACAGAATAATTAATCAGTGTAATGACTTATCTCAAGAAATTGTGAGTACTCCAATGCTGGAGGTTTTTAAGAAGAGATTGGACAACCATTTGTCTGAAATGGTATAGGTCTCCTGCTTGAGCAGAAGACCTCCAAGGTTCCTTCCAACTCTGTTATCAATAAAACTATTCATTCAAAATTGATGTAATTTCTGATATTGCTTTATCAATATTACCATAAAACATTTGACTACATCATAGAGAACTGAATAATATTATACATTTTAAATGTATAATTCAGATACTCTTTTTGGTAAGCAGGAATTAAATCCATTACTATCTGACAACAAAAAGAGGTAACAGCAAGAAAAGAGATTGCAGATATTGTGAAATCTGGAATTATGCATCACATTGCTTTTGTAAATAGTGAGCCACAGAAAGGATTTAGAGTTTGAGAGTTTGTTCTCTTGGTATCTAAGTCTCTTTATTGAAAGATTAACATATCCCCCCCCCAAAAAAAAGAGTATGAAGGAAAAAATAAGACAATAAGGTAATAATGTCAGAATGTCAGTTTAGGAATAACATCAGCAGCATGATTAGACTGCAATTTCTGAACAGTAAAACTGGATGATAAAATATTCAGCCTTAGAAAATCTCAGCTTTTAAACAATGATTAGGTCAGCTTCATCATTTATGCTTTATTACTTCAATCTTCTCACTAAAACATAATTTTATAAACTTACACATTGTGTAGTATATTCCAACATCAGTCTCTGGCATTTTCACTAATTTTAGGTTCACTAAAACACCATTGTCTGAAATCCTGGAAACTACTTTCACTTTGTGCAGAAAATAGGTTTAATGAATCTACTCAGCTAGATCTTGATTCCATGTCTAGATCCTAATTGTATATTTCACAATATGAATGGATCTGAATGAGCAAATGATGTGGCCTTCCAAACTCAGAAAAGATTTCTGGAATGGACAGTACTTCAAATGAGAAATATTTGAAGTAGCACTATGTTACATTGTGTTTTGAGCAACTCAAAGGATTTAAGCCACTTTAATGCTTGTTTCAAAGAAAGATTCTATAGTATTTGTGCATTATAACGTCAATAAAAATCAAGATTTTTTTTTATTCTGCTTGAAAACAAGTTTATGATAGCTTCAATTTCCTTTTAAGTTTTCTTCAGTATTACAGATCCACATTCTTTTAACTTACCTTAAATTCTGAAGGTCTGATTTTAAAAATGGTGCTGTGTTCTGGGGAGGATTACTTCCATGAGGATGACATCTGAAACCATCTTCAACAACCAAATAATAGACTCTCTGGATAACTACTTGGACTTGGATTGCAGTGCTTTCAGTTGTCCCTTGCATCTCCACAACATCAAGAAGAGAGTCATTCAAGGAAATAACCGATACCTTGGGTTCAATATTGAAACAATTCTCTGTACTTTTAGAAGTCTTCATATTGGAACAGGAAATCTGTTTCAAAAAATCCTCAAATTACTACATAAATATTGGGAAATTAATTATCATATTTTTAGAAATCCAAAGGCCAAACTATACAGGTTAGTTCTTCCTGATTTACCAGAGTTGGTGAAACAGTTCCCAGTGATAAATATGGCAGCAATAGCCTCAAAACGCAGGGCTATAAAATTGGGATCATACTCATTTATTCAGAAGTGAAAGACATGCAATGCCTCCATCTTGCTGCCTTTAACTGTATTTTCAGAATGTATTCCAGAACTAGTTGGATATCATCCTTATATTAAATCAATTTATGTTTTGGATAACACTGAACAAAAACTAGGCTATGTCCATTTCTAAAAATAGAGAATTTAGCTTCAGTGTAAAAGTACCATGAGGCCTATACATATTTGTTTTTATGAAATACTTCCATATATTTATACATTATGTACCAAGGAAAGTAAAAGCATCAAGGAGCAATCATTAAACAGATAATAGAACATTATTCTATTGAAAAAAACTTTAACAGGAAGGTTTAAGAGAAACACTAATGAAGCCCAAAGTACTTGGTTCAAGCTTAGCATAAGAGAAATATGAAAATAATGGCAGATGATTAAGATAATGATTTATTAAACTTGTAAGATTATTTAAAGCAGAGTCAAATCCAACCCAAGAGTGGACCTTCAGCCAAAGTCCATCTTCCTTAACCCTTCCTCCATTTAGAAAGAAGATTGCCTTCCCTCTGTGCCATGGATACTTTTACATATACCCAAGTCAGTGGGCTTCAAAACCCACAAGACCCAGCACAACCAATAGGTCCCTCAGCAACACATACCGAAGGACTCAAAGGCTAGTACTGCTCACTATTCTACTTTTTCCCACTTCTACCTACACCTCCTCCTACTGCTCCTTCAATTATTACTCCTTATGAGTTCTACTGCTAGAGAACAGTCTTTCTTTCTATCTGCTTTGGGCTTCTTCAGGCTGGTTTACAAATATTCACAAATACCAGGACCCCTAGTTACCTCTCTGCTCTGCTTTTACAACCAACAATTGCTGTGCAGGCTAGGAACAGGACTTAAAGGGACAGGACAACAGAAGTACAGGTGCTGGCCATTTTGTAGGCAGTCTGTCCTCTCACAAAGGACAGTCTTTTTCCATTTAAAAGAAGTCAGATCTTTGTTCCCACCTGCTTCTATACAGAAAAAAACCCACTCCATTCAAGAAGTAGGAAAAGATAACTCCCTATCCCATCTACAAGAAAAGGCATGGAATCACTAGCTCCTATGTCCTTCTGCAGAAATCAAGAGATTCTTTTAGTGATATGATGGTTTGCTTTCCAAGTCCTCCTATATAGGCAGGGTTTTTTAAAAAAGGGACATGATTATTATCCAGGTCTCTTTGAGCCACACAAGGTCAATAGATCTACTACTACTTTAGACTAATTATCTTCGGTAGTAAATTATTCCGGCTACTTATTATCCCAACTCATTTTCTATCTAGAGGAAAGAGAAAAAAGTCTGCAAGAGAAAAAATAAGATCACAAACACAGCCCTAAAACACTCTGTAAAAAATGTTTACATTTTTTAAAACATGAACTGTTTGAGAAGGCAGAGATCAATAAATATTTATTTGAATCAGGAGGAAGTGCTAATTCCTGGTAAAGAAACCATACTTTGGGAAAATGGAGCTTATAAACACATGCTTAGTGTTGAAAATTATACATTTAAAGCTTCCCAATTTACTTGTATCATTCTCCTACAAAATGCTTTTGTATTTATATTTAATTTCTCCAAACTGATTAATAAGTAAAATACATGGTAAGATTTCTTTAAAATATATCACAAAATAATAAATTACAATTTTGGAGAACAACAAAAGAAAACTCCAGATCACATGCATTTTTATTGCAACTTACAGTAAATATAAAAACTGCACACACCCTATCAAAATGCCAGGTTTTTGAGATATAAAAAAATCAGATCAAGATAAATCACTTCATAATTTTTTCCGTCTTTAATATAACATATAAATTGCATAATTCAATTGAAAACAAACTGAAATATTTTAGGGAGAAAATAATGATAAAAACTTATGGTTGTATAAGTGTGCATATTCTTAAACTGATATTTGTTGAAGCACCTTTTGAGTTTGACAGCATTCAGTCTTTGGGGATAGGAACCTATCAGCATAGCACGTCTTGCCCTGGGAATCTTTGCCCATTCTTCCTTGCAAAAGTGGTCCAAATTTGTCAGACTGCAAGGGCATCTGCTGTGCACAGCCCTCTTTGGGTCACCCCAGATTTTCAATTGGATTCAGGCCCAGGCTCTGGTTACACCACTCCAAAACTTTGATCTATTCTTTTGTTTATTTGGAGATTTGATTTGGGTCATTGTCCTACTGAAAAATGAAATTCCTATTCATCTTCGGCATTTTAACAGAGAACTGAAGATTTTGCCTCAAAACTGATTACTATTTGGAACAGTTCATAATTTCTTCCATCTTGACTTAAGTCTCAGTTCCAGCTGAATAAAAATAGCCCCAAAGCATAATGCTGCCACCACCATGCTTCACTATGAATATAGTGTACTTTTGGTGATGAGCAATTATTTTTATGCCAAACATACTTTTTGGAATTGTAGTCCAAAAGTTCAACCTTAGTATCATAACACATTTTCCCTCATGCTTTTGTTGGATTTGATGTAAATTTTTGCAAACTGTAGCCACGCTTGGATTTTTTTTTTAAGAAGGAAAGGCTGCCCTCTTGCTACCCTACCCCAAGGCCAGATATATGAAGACTATGGAAATTGTTGTCACATGTAGTACACAACCAGTACTTGCCAGATATTCCTGCAGCTCCTCTAATGTTGCTATAGCCTCTTGGCAGCTTTTCAGACCAGTTTTCTTTTTTTTTTAAATCAGGTTAGAGGGGCATCCAATTCTTGGTAATGTCACTGTTGTGTCATATTTTCTCTACTTGTTAATGCCTGTCCTCATTGTGTTCCACGGTATATCCAATGCTTGGAATATTCTTTATATCCTTCTCCTGATTGATATCTTCCAACAAGGAGATCCGTTTGATGTTTTGTAAGTTTTTTGTAGACCATGGCTTTTGCTGCCAGAGGCAAATAAGTATAGGTAGTCCTCCACTTATGACAACTGAATCCCAAATTTCTGAACAATTTGTTCATTGTTAAGTAAACTTTGCCCCATTTAAGAACTTTCTTGCCATATTTGTGAATTACTGCAGTTAAATTAGTAATATAGTTGTTAAGTGAATCTTTTTTCAGTGCCATCTTAACTTCGAACAGCCACTAAACAAACTGTTATAAGTCAAGGACTACCTGTATATGTCAAACAAATCCTACAGAATAGCTGAAATTTATATGGGCTTGATCAGAGTCACTTTAATTGATGGCAGGTGTGTGCTGACTTCTATTTAACATTAGTTTGAATGTGACTGGTTAATTCTGAACATAGAGACATCCCTGCTTATAAGAGGATGTGTACACTTATGCAACCATGTTATTGTAAGTTTTTTATTGTTATTTTTGCCCCTAAAAGATTTCAGGTTGTTTTTCACTGTTGGCAGTGCTCACCTAGAAACTGTGGAGACTATATTTACTCCCACTTTAGGTATGAAAACCAGCTGGATGATTGTAGGCCACTCACTGAGAGTCGAACCGACCTCACAGGGTTGTGAGGAAAACAGGAGGAAAAAGGAGTATTAGGTATTTCTGCCACCCTGAGTTACTTATAAAGTAATAAAGATGGGATTTTAAAAATCTGTCAAATAAATAAAAGACATAAAATCACAAATGGCAACCACAGGACCGCAGACATGCTGCGATGGCCAGAGCTATCAGAACCAGTCATAAGTACAATTCTTTCAGCCCCCCCCCGCTGCCCATGAGTTTCAATAATTGCTGAACAAGTGATCATTAAATGAAGACCACTTGTACTAGAGACTGCGGGGGGGGGGGATGCTTGTAAAAATTATATGAAACCTGTTCCTTTCAAACATTCAAATTTGCTCAAATGGGAACATACACAAATTCATGTGTTCATTATTTTCAAAAATGTATTCATCAATTTATTATAAAGCATTAAATCACAAAATAAACTTTACCTGATTAACTGCAGGTATTAAAGAGCAACTGTCTTTTATATCATATAAATTAAATATCCAGGCTAAAGATACATTCCTTTTAGCAAGCAGTGGCTCTTGCAAGAGGGGCTTGTCCATATCAGTAGATATATCTGTTGATGCTTTAAGAGTGACCTTTTGACTGAAATATGTATTCAAGATAACTGGAATATTTTCATTCTGCAGAAAGAGTTTTTGCCTGAAACAATGGATATATTTTGTTAACTTTCAAATTATTTGAATGAGAATCTACTTCAGTTTTATGTATCAATTACTTTCCTACACTTAAACACAATGAATGAAAATTATTTGTTTTAACAATATGAAGATATTAAAATGTAAACACAATGAATGAAAATTATTTGTTTTAACGATATGAAAGTATTAAAATCTATTTTAATTTAATTAGTTTTAAAAAATAATTAATAATGAGTTCAGTTTTAGCTATCTAAAGACATAAAATATTGACTGAATGACACCAGATAAAGGATAATTGCACTGCAACATATTTCAAATTTGTATTCTAAGATTTCCTTGCTTCCTTAAAAACGTATTTAAAATCATAAAGTTAGCACAAATGCTAAGAGTAATTACAGAGGTTTTATTTGTACTTTTTTTCCCAAAATACAATTCCATATATACAAAATGTATTATTGTGAAAAGAATGTGCACAAATAATTTAATGAGATGTGATTATACAACATTTGTGAATAAACCCAGAAAGTTGAAATCAATTATAAGCAATTTGAATTAAGAAAAATTCTAATACAGTGGTTACTCAAACTTCTAAAAATAGCAGAACAGAAACTTTTCCTACGCTTTAATATTCTATATTCAAACATTTCTTACAGGGTAATAGTAGCAAAGAAAGCAAATTAAGATTATGTTTAATTGTATTTAGGTCCTCCACTTACACTTAATCAGGATATTTAATCTTATTTTACAAGTAAAAGAAAGAAACCAGTAAAAAAAAAACCTATATATCCTCTGCCTCTACCCAAGGCCCCAGCTCGACAGCTGCATAAACAGAGCCATTTGAGAAGGTAAAAACAACAAAATGGGAATGTACAGTATATGGCAAAGTAAGTGTGTGACTGGACCAAATCTTAAAGTCAGCAAGATATATACTTTAAGTGAGTCAATTTTATTATCCATATACAACCATTAGTGAAAGTTAAATAAAAATGATGAGAAACAAAACATTCTGGCATGATGAGACTCATGTTTTTTTGCTACTGTTGGAGAGCTGCATATTTTCAAATTGGCACATGAACAGGCCACTGCCTTTTCTCCCAAAAGAAGTATACTGTAATACTGAGAAACAGAAACCAGTGTAGTGCAAGAATAGATTCTATCATTACAGGAAGTCCTCGACTTATAACAGTTCGTTTAGTGACCATTCAAAGTTACAATGGCACTGAAAAATGTGACTTATGACCATTTTCACAATTACGACCTTTGCAGCAGCTCCATGATCATGTGATCAAAATTCAGATGTTTGGCAACTGGTTCATATTTAAAACTGTTGCTGTGTCCCAAGATCACATGATCACCTTTTTGCGATCTTCTGACAAGTCAAGTCAATGGAGAAGCCAGATTCACGTAATAACTGGGTTATTAACTTATCAACTGCAGTGATTCACTCAACAATTGTGGCAAGAAAGGTTGTAAAATGGGGCAAAACTCACTTAACAAATGTCTCACTTAACAACAGAAATGCTGGGCTCAATTGTAGTCGTAAGTTGAGGACTACCTATATTCTTATAATTACATTTATTATTATAGTCCAAGGCACTGTCCAGGATTCTTTAGAATATAAAAAACGTAAGTTTTAAGAAATAAGTACCAGTTGCTACGTATGATGGCATCATTTATTTTTTTTAAAAAAGGATTTATTTTAAGAACACTTTTAAAATCTAGCCTATACCTTTCTATTTATTTTTACAGGATCAGTTAAAATGGATTAATTTATATCTACCATTCTCTTAAATTATGTGGATTACACTCCATATCCTAAAATTAGAGCAAAACAGGGGCAAAAGGCAGATATCATCCAAATATATGAAGGCCTCTAGTTGATTATAGTAACAAAAACATTTATTTTCTTAGAAAATAATTTCCCTCAAAGCATTAAGAGATGTCTACATATTTTGGAGTTTTCCTGGATTTAAAGTGCCTTGATTGATGTAACAGAATAACAGAATAACAGAGTTGGAAGGGACCTTGGAGGTCTTCTAGTCCAACCCCCTGCTCAGGCAGGAAATCCTATAACAGTGGTGGTGAACCTATGGCACACGTCCCAGCCCCACCTCCCACTGCGGCCCTCCTCACCAGCAGCATCCCCAGAGGAGAGTTGCCCCGGGCGCAGCCCACACAGAGCAGCGCAGCCAAGGACATGGCAGCCGGGCAGCAGAGACAAGACTCCACCTTCGTGCCCCATCACGCGCAGATGATGCTGCGGGGTGCAGGCAGAGTGCATGGCCACCATGGCGCTGCAGGGGTGCCTGGGCGATCTGCTGCGGTGGGCCATGGAGGCGGTAGGTGGCCCTGTGGCGAGCAGGGGCGGGGGGACGGGGTGGTTTTTTGGCACTCGGTGTCTAAAAGGTTTGCCATCACTGCCCTATAACATTTCAGAATGGCTGTCCAATCTCTTCTTATAGTGATGGAATACCCACAACTTCTGATGGTAAGTCATTCCACTGATTAATTGTTCTGTCAGGAAATTTCTCCTTAGTCCTAGGTTGGTTCTCTCCTTGATCAGCTTCCATCCATTGTTTCTTGTTCTACCTTCAGGTGCTTTGGAGAATAGCTTGACTCCACCCTCTTCCTTGTGGCAGCCCCTCAAATACTGGAAGACTGCTATCAGACCACCCCTAGGCCTTCTTTCCATTAAACCAGACATATCCAATTCCTGCAACTGTTCTTCATATATATGAGTATTTTTTATGATTCTGTGATTTATCTAATTATATAAAACAATGTAGAATAACATACCTGTAAATTTTAAAAAGCTAATAAAATAAAACAATTGGTGAGAGATCTTGAATAAAACAAGCTATTCATTTAAATGGATTCAGGAAGATAAACAATTAAGCTGAAGTTATTCAGAAGTCTTGGACAAATCCATAATACAAAGTAAAGAGGAAACTCTGAAATTGTCCTTACATAACCCCACAGCCTTGAATAAAGCCCCCTTTGTTCAAAGTATCATGATCATTGCCTGTTTCATAGTACAAAATTTTTACAATGAATTGTAATATTGAACAATTGAAATTTCTGATCAATTTCATAGAGTTGGATATATATTTTGGATAATTCAACAAGATTTATTTTTAAAAAGAAATCAAGAAAAGAAAAAAAAGGGGGGGAGACTACTTCCTGACTATCAGTTACTCCGTCAATCTTTTACAAAGACAACACTTTATGGCCAGCTTTAATCACTACACTATAGAATTATTAGCAGCTCAAAACAAAAATATGATACATGATATGACACAATATAATAGGATAATAAAAATATTGTAAACTTTAACTAATTCTTAAGTAATGTCAGACATTTATGATTTATATGTCATATGTAATTTATTCAGCAAATCATAGCTAAACTACACACACAGACACATGCACATTCACCAAGAAAATATGTAGTACATCCGTGGATTACTCCCTCTCAACCCCTCGCCCGTGCTGAAGAGTTCTGAAGGCAGAACTTCCTCTCTGTACAGGTAGTCCTTGGGTTATGATAGAAATTGGGACAAACGTTTCCATTGCTAAGTGATGTGGTTTTAAAGCATGACATCACATAACTGCATCACTTAGCAACTGATATCCCAGAAGTCCCAATTGCCATGACTGTGACATGGTAAGTTTCAGGAGTCCCTGGCAAGCAAGCCAACAGGTGAGAGCTCAGAACCAGAAATAGGTGACACAGGTGAGCATTAGAGAGCATGGGACTTGCCATAGTGTGGGGCTTGAGGCAGAACTCAGCAGTCTCAACCCTCTGCTGCTCCCTGGCCCTCTACTTCAGACCCCAGCATCGGCCAGAGTGCTTCAAGTCCCAGCCCAGCAGCGCTAATCATCCTCAGGCCCAGGACCACAAGCACCAGCTGGCCAGAAGCATGTTCAGTGCCAGCTGGCCAAATGCCCAGCAATGCTAGCCTGCCTCTAGCCCCAGTGCTGGGGAAAACCATACTATGACTCAAACTCTGTGCTTCCTAATACCTGCCAGCAGCACCCACCATCCTGCCCACAGCTCTTACCGACCAGCCTTTCTCCTGAGACTTCGACTTTTTCCCAGTCTAAGAAGACAATGAAGGTCAGTTGGGGGCAGCAGGGGGGCAGATGTAAATGTGGGTGGGCCTGAATTTTTATCACATGATCATTGGGACACTGACAGCCAGAACATCGAGAACCAGTCATAAATTCATTTTTTCAATGCTTTTATCACTTTAAATAGTCACTGAATGAATGGACATAAGTTGAGGACTACCTTTAATTGGCAGTTGGGCAGCTTAATTTTTGCTAACTATCCAGTATGCCTCTAGACATAATTTTGTATGCCTTGTCCCTTCCAATGTTATATTTTTTATATAAGTGAGTGGCTGCTAGTATAGCAATAAAGCCATACAAATAAAAGTTTAACCTGCAAATGTGGACATCCCCATTTCTATACCCTACTCCTTCACAAAACATGATGAAGCTAATCTGCAATCATCTTTACTTTTACAGACTGAGAAACACTCAGGAAACACAAGCAGCCAGTGGCCATCCTCTTATGGAAATGAATCAATGTAGTTCTGATACTACACAGGTTTATTTAAAATTGGAAAGAATCTCTTTTTTTTCTGTGATGCTATATCTGCAAAGGGCAGATTTCATCTCTCCCCGCAGAGGACAGAGATAGGAAAGAAAGGGATTGAAAAAAGTAATCTGTTCTTCTGCAAAGAAAGCAAAGTGATCGTTCTAGGAATGGAAAAGGGTTATGCAAGGGAGAGATCGCCTACAAAAGTTGATTTTTTTTTCTTTTCTTGACCCTCCCGTCCTTGCAGAGTGGAGAGATTGGAGAGAAAGGGGTTTCAAGAGAATAAGCTGTTTGTGTAGCACACCCAGGGCTCCCAGCCCGACTCTAGTGTGACCATATTGCTTTTAATGGGTACAGGTTAGTATACAGGCAGTGGAGCATTCTATGAGGGGAGTGGTTAGAAGGCAAATAAAACCTGAAAGTGTGAAACTAGTGTTTTGTGTCTTTCCAGCTGGAAGCACAATCGCAGTCAGGTGATTTAACCACTTAACTGATTTGCTTAGCAGTGGAGTTGCCAGCTCCAATTAGGATTGCTAAGCAAGGACTACTTGTAATAATTCTTTTGAATCAGTAGATAGATTCAGTAGATAGATAGGAGATGATATGAAATAAGAATTTCTATCAATGGAAAAACATCAGACCCACAAGCTCTTTGCAGATGTAAAAAAAAAAGAGCTTCATTCCAATATCAAATAAACCAGCAGTGAAACAGGGTTTTTAAAAGATTTTTCTTCTGCTTTATCAATTACATCATTTTCAGTATTTGCCCATTCCGCAACAATCTGGCCTATATAGGTAAAATCTAAAGCTAAGCAGGTGTATAAAACTTTTGGAGGGCAGAGAAACACACACTTCATTTTCAAATTGTGTGTCAGGACTGTAGTATATGGGGCTAGCACAGGGTTGTCAAACTGCCGGCCTATGGGCCGGTTGCATCATGCAGAGGCAGCGCCCATCCCAGCTCGGCAATGCGAAAAAAGTCACGATACGTCACGTCACATGGCACAGCGAGTTTGATACCGGTGGGTTAGGACAAACAACAATTTTTCAATTTATTTCTCATCCACTTCTCATTGATTTATTAATTTTTCTCTTCAGTTGTATTAAAAGTTAACATTGAACAATAATAAAATTGTACAACCGTGGTTGGGGGAGCCCACAAACCTAGAGTTTCAGGTTCTGCATCTGTGTCCCAAAAGAAGGGGTAGGTAATATGTACTTTATTGTTTATTTATTTCAATGCACACTGCCACCCATCTTAACATTGTGACTCTGGTGAACAGTAGTTAAAAACATGAACTATAATTACACTCCCATAAATATACTGTATAATTGGTAGTCAAAGTTAAAGTCATCTGAATCATCAATTCAACCATCTTATAGGCTCTGTGACATATTCCATACTCCATGTCCTATGGCATAACCAGGTCTTCAAGGTCACCAGAGTTGGGACTATTTAGAATGGTATGGTATGGTATGGTATGGTATGGTATGGTATGGTATGGTATGGGATAGGATAGGATAGGATAGGATAGGATAGTTGGAAGAACCTTGGAGGTCTTCTAGTCCAACCCCCTGCTCAGGCAGGAAACCTTATACCATTTCAGGCAAATGGTTGTCAAGTCTTAAAAACTTCTTAAAAACTTCCAGTGTTGGAGCATACACAACTTCTGGAGGCAAGTTGTTCCACTGATTAATTGTTCTAACTTGAATTTGAATTATTTGAATTACTGATGTTCACAAGTATCCAAAGAGATCTGCCCAGTAGCAATTAGTTATAGTGGCACACATAAATGGATGAAAGACACAACCCAGCAGAAATCATACTGCTTTCACAAAGAAAATGTAAATAAACTTTATATATATTGTTATTTTCTTCTACTCTTCCAATTTTTCTACGATCTGCCTATAAAGAATTCATCTTAGCTTGAAGTGAACATTTGTTCACATCCACCTACTCCCCCCATATCAAGATCCAGATTTATACTGGGGAAGAGCAATGAGCTGCAATTTGTGATTGAAAAATTGTACATGCTGACATTAATCTTGTGATTGCTTTCATATCTTGTTGAATGTTTTGGTTTTTATGTATGTTTTTAATACAAGATTTAGCTTTGCATGTCAAACAAACTAACTTGGAAACTGAAAAGTAGCACTTAAGAAAATGACTTAAAACATTTTGTCATTTTCAATACATTTAGAAAGAACAGTTGAAATTAAGGGAACATTATATGGAGAACTAAGAGCCATATTCTTACATAAAATGTAAATGAACTGATTCATCTTTGGGGGATTTCCCTTCTCTCTTACCTAATCTCTTCCAGGATACCATGCTCACAAGGAATTCTTTTCATTTAGCCAATTACAATACTCTGAAGAAGGCAAGTGGCCAAATAGCAAACACAATGAGTACTTGAGTATTTAAGAAAATACACAAAAAAAGCATTCAATTTCATGTGAGAGGAACACTTTTCATCGCAAGCGTAATTTGAAACCTACTTTATAAAAGAAGGCTTTAAAACAGAAATATTGTTCCTTACCAGCAAATCTACTAATTATTGAGGAACCAAGGCCAACTGTCAACAAAATAAACATTTCTCTCACAATAAATGGGTGGAGCAAACCTACAAAATATGACAAGTAAGAAATGGAGCAAGTCAAAGTCATTACTAAAGAAGACTACATGGATAAAATCAAATACTGGAACTAGAAAAGAAGACTAGAACCAAAGCAAGTCTTAGTCTAAATAGATGAAAACAAAATGGTTAGGATTCCATTCTTTATCCAAAGATTAAAAGGTAGTGTAAAAACCAATAGTTTTACTGAATAACTTTTAAAAGGAAATCTTTAATACGTTTATTAAATTACTTTCTTTTTTTCTACAACCACACAAGGTTAATTTAAAAATATATAAAATAAGAACAAAGTTAATATGTAAAAATAAAAATTAATATCATTAACATTATTTATTTATTGAATTTATTTCCCACCCATCTTATAATGAGCAATTAACAGTTTTAATTAACAGTTAAAAACTTGACAAAATAGATGATTTTTAAACTTATTTTCTTAGAATAGGTGCCATTCACCCCTCCATACGGAGTACATTTAATAACCTGGAAATAATACATGACAAAACCTTTTCAGGTATTGCAGATAAATGAATTTCTGGCAGCAACAAGAAAATCTTTAATGATATAAGCTTTACGTCAACAATATTGGGCAATCTGTTCCCCATATCAGCCCTATTTTAATTAAACTAAAATGTGCATAATTGAAATAAGCTTTAATTATGCATAAGTTTCTTCCATACACATTAATATGTTCCCATTCCCCCATCTTATTTTCAGAATAGGAAGTCTTTTCATAAACAACCTATCAAATCTATTGTTTGGGGGGAAGGTAACCAATTCTAAAAACAAAGTACACCTTAGAGCTTAATCTAAATGACATCATATCTCTGTCAGGGATTCCTGTTCTAAGATTTTAAGAGTTTAATTTCAGTTTCTTGAACCTAAATTTCCCTGCAAAATTTCCTCATCTTCCTAAAATATATCAAGAACAAAATCTCTCAGTGGAAAAGATCCAAAATCCTATAAGGATAAAATATGGGAGTATCAATCAGACCTAACTGAAAGAAGAATTTGAAAAGATGTCTAAAAAACGAGTAAGATGATCTCATTTTGCCTTAAACTATGATAATCTGAATGAGCCTCAAGTGGAACATTCTGACTAAAGAACTGGGGAAAGCCTATACTGGAAGCCTTTCTGCTTAGAACGTGAGGTATGCAAGAATCTCTCCAACATTTCTTAGTTTGTTACTTCACTGGACTAAAATATCTTGACTAAAAGAGAAAAACAAAGCAACGCAGAAGTCTTCAACATTTTATTATGGTTGGTTGCACAGCAGGATTGTTAGACTGGATTTGGCATACTGTCCACCTGTTTAGGCAGATATTTAAAAACATTAAAAATATCATAAGAAGTAAGCTGTTCCAAGTAAAGCTGCCTTTTGCAATTGCAACTGCTGATAAATTTTTTAATGGCGATGCTGGTCAATTGATGCTCCAAATGTTTTGGAATTGTACTCAAGCCACCCATTACAATTGGTACAATCTTTGCTTTCTTTTGTCATAGTTGTTCTACTTCTATTTGCAGGTTTTGTGATGTTCTCCAGTTTCTTTGTTGACTGTGTTGTTTCCAGATATTGCAATGTCTACTATCCAGACTTTTTTGTCTTAACAACTGTTAAGTCTAGGTGTTGGGCAGCAGTTATTTGTTTATGTGAATTCTACAGTCCAAGAGCATTTTAGCTTCTTCTGCTCATCTTATCAAGGTATTTTAGTTCTGCTTGAATCCAGTCTACTATTCCACCTGTGTATCTAATGACTGGAAATGTCTAGGTGATAATTGCCTTGATAGTATTTTCTCCACTGAGTTTGGTCTTTAATATCTTCACTTTCATGATATATTCACTTTCTAGTCTTCTTCTTTACTTCGGTGTGCTTGATGTTGTCAGCTTAAAGGATGCCCGGGTATATGTAGTGATCGCCTTCATCCAGACTTTTGATGTTATTTCCACAAGGTTTCTTGTTTCCTTCAGTTTTCACAATTTCTCCTCTGATGACACATTTGAGGGTGGCACATTTGTCTACTTAATGTAAGGCCTCCAATTCTGCAGGATTTTAGAAAGACATTTAAAACTTGAATCTTAATCCAGTGCTCTTATCTGGTAGGATACAACACAGTTTTATTTCAGTCACCATTTAATTGTTATATGTTGTTTTAATGGTGTGTTCATGCATCTTTGGCATTTAGCCATGCTGGCCACATGACCACAGAAATTGTCTTCAGACAAGAAACATAGATGAGCACTTGGCCTAGAATCAGACATCACTGACAAGTCACAATGTTTGAGTTGGTCAGTCATAAAAATATTATCAATCAATCAATCAATCAATCAATCAATTTCTTTTCAGGAAAAGACATGAACTATACTTATTCAAGGAGGAAGTTTATATCAGAAGGAGAAAACTATCATTGTCTTTTTTGTCCACCAAAAAATAGATTCCTAAATCTATATAAGATATCCTACTGAAATTGATAGACAATGGATGCTAGGAGTCTATACCACAGTTCAAATACAACTAGGAATTGAAATTTCAACTTTCCATCACTAAATATTTTCTCATGATCAAAAATAATGTGCTTGAAAGTGGGAATATCTGGAATAAATACATGCTTTTTAACTTTTTAAAAACATTAAAATAAATTACCATGCACTTTAAATAGGAAATCATTCCTATTTCATAAGAATTTTACTATTTGATGTAAAATATGCAACAAAAGACAGTGGGTGAAAAGTTATATAGATAAAGGATGGAACTTGCTTGGGAATAAATTCAAGGATTAATTCATGCAATGGTTAAATATGGAAGGTTTAACCAAGTTCCTTAACATGAACATACTTGTGTTTGTGGAACACAAGAGATAGAGGACATAGCACATATTCTATATTGTTTGAATGCAAACTGTATAGTAAAAGAAATCAATGTCTTGGTTCACACATTAGACAAACAGGCAATTGGTGTACACTCATTAGAGCAGTGGATTTTACATATGAACAGAATCCAAATATGACATATTGTATGGCCTTTTACAGAACAAATGAGAACTGTATACGTAGATCTGACTGGAATACATTGGAGGAGTGATGCAGAAATACTATTTCTATTTTCTTTTAGTTTTGTCTTCTACTCTATTCTTTTTTACATGGTGTTATTTGTAGGTTTTTCTATTCTGACATAGCTTTGTGAATAATCAATAAAATATCATAATTATCATCATCTTCAAGCTGGAAAATGTAGAAAGGGAAAGAGAGGAAGTAGAACAATACTTTTTTTCTCCTACAAATAATAGGATTGGATACAGATAATCCTTTAAAATATGATTAGAAAGGGGGAGATCACTCCTACCTATATGGAGCTGTAATGTAACTGATGGAAAAGCACAAATGGAGGTATTCTACAGTTCATGACTATAATATAAATCAACAAGTCTTTGTATTTAAAGAAAATCACTGGCACAAATGAACATATTACTTGCCATGTCTACTATAGCAACTTGAGATTTTCTGCAAAACAAATGTGACACAGAGCAAAAACTTGCTAAATTTGCCAAAACTGGAATGTTCCTGCTCATCCTGGCTTTTCTATTCTAAGTACAACTGGAATTTTATACATTTCTAAATTATGCCTGTCAGCAAAACCTAGATTAATTTTTGAGTATATTGTGTATATTCACTGCATCAATTAAAATCAATTATTTGGCCTGTATTTTAAAATTCAATCTTGGCTGTTTTTTAACTACAGACTGTACCCATTACAGAAAGTATAAACATCTAAACATGATTTTGGACATTTTATTTATGAGTTTTGCTCCTCCACTCTGAATAAATTCCAAGCTCTACACCAAACACTGACAAAACAGCATGTTCTTTCTACATTCAACATATTGCATACTCTTGCAAAGAATGCAGAGTACAAAACCCTTTGAACCAGAAGCTTTATATAGAAGCTAACTATATAAATAGAGACTAACTTTGTATACCTTTGAATGACTGTTATTCTTACAATTTATGTAATAACCTGATATACAATATTAAATTTTCTGTATATGAACATTTTCTCCCTTTAACACATTCACTAATATGATCCGTTTCTACTTAGCAACTCTTCTGTGAAGTATAAGAAACATTTTAATTTTAGAAAAAGCAAATCTGCTAACTTTAAAAAAGTAAGCTCAAAACTCAATAAACTGTTTTGATTATAAAATGCGAACTGTAAAATCAAGGTTATAGGTCATTCCCATTTTTAGTATCAGACAATTTACATCTGAAGTTTTGGATTGAATAAGAAATTCTAGTTTAAAAAAATATGCACATGGCGCTTTTCCAAAAAGCTTGGATAGAACACCAGAAATATTTACAATAAAAAAAATCCAGAAGAACCTCACTGATAGATATTATCTCAGCTCTACAGGTTAATATTTTACATTTGCATAGAATTTTTCATTATAATAAAAATTAAATTTATTTACCACCCATCTCATTGTTCAAGGTGACTCTTAGCAGCTTACAATGAAATAAAATATGAAAATATAAAAACAATTATAAATATAAAACAGGTTAAAATTTAAAAAAAGAAAACAAAGTACAAACCCTGGATTTACAGTAGTGAGGTAGTGGTACCACCACACTGCACCAACCCACTTCTAGCCAACAGATTCTCCTTCGGGACTCCAAGCCAACTGAGAGAACGAAGATTCAAGGCTTTTCTGAAGGCTAAAGGAGAGGGAACAGATCTCACTTCCGTTTCTTCTCTGGCAGGATATTCCAAGAGGCGGAGGGCATGGCAGAAAGGCTCTTCCCCTTGATCCCACCAGTTGAAATTCCTTAGCTGATGGGATCCATAATAGGCCCCTTCTGACAGCATTAGTGGGGTGGGCCAATTGCAATGGGGAAATAAGATCCCGCAGACCCATGCCATAGAGAGCTTTAAAGATGACAACCAACATATGTGCAGCTCACATAACAATGATATGACATATGCCATCCTAGGAGCTTCCAAAATTATCTGCACTGGTGCATTCTGGACCAATTGTAGCTTCTGAATACTCTTCAAGAGTAACTCCATGTAGAGCATTTTGCAATAATCCAAACAAGAGATGATCAGTGAGGCAGGAAGGGCCTCACAATTTAGAAAAGGGTGCAGTTGGCGCACAACATGAAGTTGTGCAAAAGCTCTCTTAGCCATGACTGCTACCTGCTCTTTAAGCAGGAACCATGAGTCTAGAAGAACCCTCCAAGTTGCACACCGGGTCTGTCTGGGGTAATGTAACTTCATCAAGGACCAAAAATGATAAGCCTCTGGCTCTCAAGGCTCTGCATACCCACAGCCACTCCATCTTACCAGGATTCATCTGAAGCCTGCTGTCCCTCATCCAGGTCCCCATGGACTCCAGGTACCACAAAAGGTAGCAATAGCATCCCTTGGGACACAAGGGATGGAGATGTAAAGCTGAGTATCAGTAGCATATTGATGGTATGATCTCACCAGTTTTAACACCAGTAGCTGTTAAAAAGGGGCTGAGAGAACACCAAGCCCTACGATAGTCTATAAAGTAGCTGCAACAGGCTGGATTTCTTGCACCCTATCAACAGTGATTGAAAATAGCCGTAGAGAAAGCACAACCAGCACAACACTGCACTACCAACCCAAATCCCACAGCTAGTCCAAAAGGCTTGATGGTACTGAAAGCTGCCAAGAGGTCAAGGAGAGCGAGGATGGATGCACTACCCCATCCCTAGATGGGAAAGTGGGAAACTGGACAAGAATTGTTCAGTAAGGTGACCATGGCTTCCTTAAAGGGTGTTGGGAAAGCCCTCTTTTGCAGTGATGCATTAATCACCGCATGCACCCACCCAGAAGTCACTATCTTGGAAGCTTTCAATAACCAAAAGGGAAAAGGATCTAAGCAGCAAGTAGTTGTGCTAACAATCCTGAGGACCCTGTTCACTTCCTCAGGTCCAACAAGATCAAATCGCTCCCAGGTAACAGGCTCTGTTTCCCAGGCATATCTAATGGACTTACATCACGCTTTGACTCAATACAAGAGAGAATCTGGTGTTGCACAAACTCCTCTGCAGGGTCCTAAGGATGATCATCCGAGCCCCCCTTTCCATGGATGGACTAGATGACCTTAAACAAGGCTGTCAAGCACACTCTATGAATGCAATAATTGCGGAAATATATTGATATTTTGCTGCTCTTACGCCACAATGTAGGCCTTAATCGCAACTCATTCTTTGTTTTCCTCCAGCAGGCTTAGGAATTATTAGGCCATCTCAGCTAGCAGACCAATTTTCAGCGCACAATGAACTGGATCCAGGCATAAAAATAATTCATTAAAATCAAATAGATTTAATTGAGCAACAATTAACCTTCAGCCTCACTGATTTCAGACGGTCTAACCATCTTTAAACAATTTAAAAAAGAACATGCTTTTGGTCCATTTCTTCCGTTTGCTTTCTGCTTTGTGTGAAAAAGAGAACGTGAATAAGAAATTATATTCTGTTTTATAACAATTATAAATTATACTATTATATAATTGTTTATTATATATTGATAATATTCAATAATCAATTCTATAATACATGTGTAATTTAATTATATATTTTAAAAACTATAATCAACAATCTAATAATGGAGATCAAGCCTCTCCTTGAAAATTGAATCCGTCATAAAAGCTCAGTTTCTACTCTATAAAGCAACATTTAAAACTCTTTTCTTTTAACAATAGTGGCCAAATATTTGTGCTCATTTCAAATTATCACTGGACATATCGGAGTGGGCTTTGGAACAATACACAAGATGAAATTCAAACCAAACATTAGATAGGAACTCCTAAATATATGTTCATGAGTTTTATGTGTGCATTTGCAAAGTATGCCTGGGTAAACACTCCAGTAGAAGAACAAACTATAAAAAAACTCTGACTTTAAAAAGAATTCCAAAGGCTGAGGCTTTATTCATACGTCCTTGGGAGTTAAGTCCCATTATTTTCAGTATGGCATACTTCAGAGTACGGCTGCATGCGACCCTTGTTATTGAGAGCTCTTTTTCTATTTTAAAATCTTTATGCTTTGGAAACATTGAGTAATAAAGTACTAACACCTCACCACCTATTATATAAAATACAGGACAGGACAATATTTTACAGTATTATACTCTTTTTAAAGAACAAGCCAGTTTTTGAAATATATAAACCACAAACAAGTAGATAATACAATTCCATGTAATTTTTATGGAATATCGATAAATGCTTATTTAAATCCATTGTTAAATAGGGTTAATAGTCAGGGCATCATTTACAGATGAAAATTTCTCAGAACATGCCTGAGGAAAAAACAGCAAAGACCAATAATTTCAGCAAAACAACTTGCTTTCCAAATGCTAAAAATAGATAAAGAAAATATCTCACAAACTGTAAAATGTTGGTCAGCAATCATTTTATGCTAAGCAACATAGCTTCCCCACTACCTTGCTAAAAATAAAACTGTATGTATTGCAATACTTTTCACTTGCTTCAGCCAAGAACTCCAAAACCTCCCTGAAACTAACCTCAGTTGGATCACTCTCTTGTGTACTATGAGTCAGCACTTCTTAACATTTCTGGAAATTCCTCAGTGTAAACTCCTCCCATATAGCAGGAAACTGCAGATTCAACTCAGCATATACCAGGAAATACATACAGTTATGCACATTTCACTGGAGTCACATAAGCATTCAATTTAGTTTTTGGAAAGCTTACCAACCACACTGTTTTCAGCCATTCTCTTCCTGCAGAAATGCAATGCTACAAGTGAAGAAAGAAAAATAATAACAGGAATTCCCTCTGTTCATCACTAATTACTGCTTATAACAGTATCAGATTATATAACTATTAGAATTCTGACTGAGATATTCTTAAATCTAATGTATATGGTTAACAATTAAATATGATACCTGTCAATTCCTAAGAAACATACTTATTGGAAGCATTTTCTACATTATTTCATATTTAGAATAACCACATGGATAAAAAAGTTGAACAAGTAAAGTATAATTAAAGTAAGGTAAAATGGTCAAAAATAGGGCACTGTAAGTAAAGCCAAGGTAAAACTAATAAAACTGAAATATCTAAAAGAACAGAAGACTGTTCTTAAAATCTTAAAGAAAATTAAAATGTTTTCATCCAGCACTGACAAGGCATGACACAGAACCTAGGCAAGGTTCTCTGAGGAGCTTATTCTATAAAGAAGATACAAATGATTCTTCCTTTTGTAGCATTATGCCTCATCATATTTGAAGAGAATATTTGAAGAGAACGGTTGATGACCATGGTGCAACAGATGAATGTGAGAAAATGTAATCTGCCCCAAGCAATTTATTCTTCAGTTTACATCCTGACTTTATTTTGTACAACCCAAGGCAGTGTATATACCGTGTTTCCCCAAAAATAAGACCGAGTCTTATATTAATTTTTGGTCCAAATAGGGCTTATTTTCCGGTTAGGGCTTATATTTGGGGAAATACGGTACTAAATGCATCCATCTAGCTGATGAACTTAACTGGGGCTTATTTTGGGGGTTGGGCTTATATTACGAGTGTCCTGAAAAGTCATGCTAGGGCTTATTTTCTGGTCGGGTCTTATTTTCAGGGAAACATGGTAGTCTTCCGTTATCCCATTTTATCCATAACAGCAATCCTGTTAGGAGGACTGGTCTAAGAAAAAGTCGTTGACCTAAAGTCACCTAGCCAGGTTTCATGCTTAACAGAGAACTAGCACCAGAATACCTTAATCACTACACCAAATTGGCCCTAAATAAGCAATAACGGTTAACATTCTTTCAATAGGACCCATTGCAATCCTGCAGAATGATATGTTCCGTTCTTCCCACCATGTTTATTGAGACTCCAGCTGAATACTACTGGGAAATGGGCCAAATCAGAGAGCTCAATTGCTATATAATGATCAATTACCTTAGTAAAGAAGAGAAGCTCTGCAAGTAAGTATGACTCCTTTGTTGTAAAGGAGGCATTTGTCACCAGAGTGTGATCTGCTAACTGCAGAAAAGTGGAACAAGGATGAAAAGATTCAGGACAACAGAAAGGAACCTAGAGAAGTAGCAGCATTAGAAAGCAACACCAGTAACCAGACGAGAGACTGCAATGAAGTGGGAAGCAGGGATGATATTGTAGCACATTGTAGTCTTCTGTAAGGTAAGAAAAGAGGGACAGAGGAAAAATAGGCAGTCTTTTCCTCCACATTAAGAGCCTGCTGGAGCAAGAGACAGCAACTGCAAAGCAGCTAGACTGCAGGCCTCTGACAGTCTCAAAGATTGATGCTGGAGCAGGTGAGGACGCCAGGTACTAGTAGCAGAAGACAGCTGCAATAGAATAGCAGACATCTTCTACTAAGACTTTCTCAGAAAGTCTAGAAATACACAGAAGAAGTATCAATGATGGCTGGAGAGAAACAGGAACAAGAAATGTCAAAGTCAGGAGATGTTAGAATTCCAGTAGCAGCTTTGATGGAGACAACTGAAATAAGCCAAGAAGACCAAGGAGAGGCAGTTATAGCAGACTGCCTCCACTTGGCCAGCCGACAGTAGATCCTTGGTTTATCTAAGCTGATACGGCCACTTAAATAACCAAGACCACCTGTGTCCAATAAAAACAACAATACTTAGTCAAAGCATCTATCCAATTTATAAAACTGATATTTTGAGGGGAGTACAAACTCCTACAAAGATACAATCTCCCTACAAATAGTTTCCTATGTCTGTACTGTTTCTTGGTTTATTGGCTATTATTTCACAACACCGAACAGTGCAGTACTATTAACACAGGTAACCTGCACAATGCTCTGGAAAATTTTCCATAGGGTGTTCCTATGGAATTAACACAACATATGAACATTCTCAAATAGCAACAGGCACAGAAAACAGAATTATCCTACAATATAGTATGATGAAATCAAAAAGCAACAACAAAGTCTATATGATGCTCAGTGCTTTCTGGTCATTTTGAATAAAAATGGTCTCTTTACCATTTTTCATAATATAAATATACTGTAAATCAATGTGTATTACAAAACTAAAACTTAATTGCCATAAATGAATAGATACTTAAATATATTGTTTCCAAAATTTAAACTCTCTTCAGAATTTCAACATTCAGTTTATGCTAACAACATTTTCAGTCCAAGTTCTTAAATAGAATACCTTCTGCATCACGGTTAAACATGGATTGTATGCTTAATGCATTTTAAGTTAACAATATTGGTGTCATTTACCCTTAGCTTGAGATCCTTATTTATTACACATAGCAACATGATCACATAATGAGAAAGAAGGTAGTAGTATCTGCAATTTGGAAGAAAACAGAGCTGATCTCATCAACATGCCTCTTCAGATCAAAACAAGAGAAAACAAACAATGGAATATATAATCTCCCAAGCAGGATATGTAAAATCACTTGCTCTTGCACTCTATATGCCATAAACAGATTCATAGCCCTCACCTGCCCAATAAACTTTATAGCAGCTCTATGAGAAATGGCAAGTCTCTTAAAAAGAGTTCTCTGTAGTGAACATTCAATATTGGTTCTATAATAAGCAGCAGTGCTGACAGTTAATATAGTCTTAAGTATACATGCTGTTTCATTGGATGCACCATAGATGGTATTTATTATTCTATTTCTCACCTTTCTGCTCTGCAATTTTGCAAATAAATGGAGCTATAATACCTATGAGTACCTACCATTTCACATATTATTTAACAGAAATAAATGTTATGTTTGTGTATATGTGCATTTATAGGCAAACAGAGTCACTCATGCTGGTTGTTTAATATTATATTCAACTTCTGCACTAGGTAGCATTTTTTCCCCAGTTGTAATCTAAAAAGAAAAGCTCTGTAGCGAACCTGTTTTTCTGAACTTTTTTTTTATTCTCTCTAAAGATCAATGAGATTAAAAGGTGGCAGACAGCCAAATACTCTAAACATTATAATCATTAATAGATGCATTTAACATGTATGCAGCTTTAAGATGCAAGACATCTGGTTCCAATTTCAATTCTGGCTTACAATAAAAGTGACTCCTCCACAATACTTGTATTATAAGCTGTTCTCTGCCTCCCCCTCTTCCAATATTTTCCTCCTTTGTGGAAGAGGTTGTTCCTTCCTTCTTGCTGGAAGCCACCTGACCACTGCCAGGAAGAGGAATGCAAAACATTCCCAGGAGCAGTTCCTGACGTCAGCAGAGCTTTTCCCCTCCCAATGTTCAGAACTGTCTGGAAATTCCAGTCTCCAGAAGAACTAATTGAATGCGATAGCAGCTGTAGCCTGTACTGAATCACATTAATCTGCTTCATGCAAGCTGCCCAAACAACCATAAGCCTGATGGTTTTTTATGGGAAGAACATACACCATAACTACAACTATTATTTTTGCAAGTATTATTGTATTTAATTTTATAATTAACTTGAGCAACTGCTCTAACGAAATTAAATGTGTACATGAAAGAGCTCTCTACATTTCATTTCTATTCCTTCTTTATACGAGTAAGAGGAACGGCAAGGAAGAAAAATAGAAAAATATTTATAAATAAAACAGCCAGACTTCCTCAAGCAGCTTTATGTAATCCACAGTTCTACATACCTCAAACTTCAGGATATAAATTTCTCCTCTCCTTCCACAAAAAAAAAAATTTAGTTACTGTGTGTATATTCTCTTATGATTTTTTCCCAGACTATAACTACCAGTTTTGGGTACAGAAATATGGATGACCAAAGGATAGTTAGAATTTAGTGGTCATCAGTGTGGTCTAAATCACAAGTACCAATGCTCACAACTACTGATCTTCAAACAATTCTATATTAATATATTCCCAGAAAGTATCTTAAATTAAAATTGTTGGTTTTGGGATTGATCATATACAGCAGGGGTGTCAAACCCGCAACGTCACGTGACATGTTGTGACGTATCATGACTTTTTTTTCATTGCCGGCAATGGGGTGGGTGCAGTTTCGCCATGACGCATCCGGCCCGTGGGCCGCAGTTTGACACCCCTGATATACAATATCAAGGCTTAATAGGATGCCTACTTTCATTTGTAAATGTTGACCGTGGAACAAAGATAAATAAGACAAAATGTGAGTACTAAAGTATTTTCACAAGTAATTCTATGTTTCCTACAAAGGAATTTATTACAGGCAGTCTTCAGTCTACACACATTTGTTCTTTTCAAAGTTATGGCACTGCTGAAAACATGGATGTACAACAAGCCCCCAAAATGCCAGCTATCACAGTATCCCACTGGACACGTGATCACAATCTGGATGCTTGAGGGGCCAGCTGGTGATTGTGATTACTTCCTCCAAAGTAAATGGGGAAGCTTGCAGGGAAGATTGCTAGTCATTCCTGTAAATCGCTCCTGCCTGTAGCATCTCCCCACGCCTATGTGCAGCCTTTATGGCCTCCAGGGTCTTCTGAAATTTGCACAGTCTGTGCTGGGTTTGCCAAGCCCTCCCTTTACTCATGCATGCAGCTCACCCTGGCCTTCCTAGGACTCCCCTCACATGTACCCCCAGCAGCACCTCCACATGCCTTACCTGGGACAACGACCACTTCCTACTTAACAACCTGCATGTCTTGGGATCATGACAGCAACTGGAACTGCCAGGATAGCCATCACGAAGCAATGCGGTCACATGACATTGCACATTACAACACAGTAATCCTAGTCCAAATTGCTGTTGTAACCTGAGGACTACCTGTATATTCTGGCTGATGTGAAAAATTGTGTTCACTATCACATGTTCACAGACTACAGTTTATGAACATTTGTTATACTGCACATTTTTGCCTTGCTAGTAACCATGGTGGCTATTATTGTGGTTAATAGCACAGTCAAGCCAGATATTTAGACTGGATTTGGCATTTTTATCCACCTATTGAGTCCTTCCCAAGGACTTGGACTAGGCAATGTTTTTTGATGGTGTTAAAGATATTTTTGCAGAACATACATTGTTCAAAGAAAACTTGCCTTTTACAATTAATTGATGATAATTTGGCCAATGCTGATAGTGTTCAAGTAGTGCCTCAGTTGTTTGGGATTGCACTCAAGGCAACTAGTACTATTGATAGTATATTTACTTTCTTTTGCCACAGTTGTTCTATTTGCAGATCTTCGTGCTTTCTGATTTTCTCCAGTTTTTTCTCTTCTCTTCTGCTCTCTCCAGGTACTGCAGCATCCAATATCCAGATTTTTGTGTCTTTGTTATCGACAGTCTTTAAATCTGGTGTCTATATGGCAGTGGTGGCGAATCTATGGTATGCGTGCCAGAGGCAGCACTCAGAGCCCTCTCTGTGGGCACGCATGCCATGCCCCGGAGATGGCAACTGTCCTCTTCAACCAGCCGCCTGCTAACTCGCTGAGGTCCCACGTGTCCGGATGCATCTCAGCACCCATGCACTCGCTGGCCTCTGTGTGCGGGGGCCGATGGTGTCAGGCAGCAGCCGCCCCGGCCCCTGCCTCGCCTTGCCCTGAGACAATGGCACCCCCACCCTGCCTTGCCTTACCTTGCCTCCCCCCGCAGGACAAGCCTCCTGCCCACCAACCCACCAGCCAGAAAACCCCAGGATCTCCCCCAACACTGCCCGGCCCCCACAGATGTCCCTCCCCAGGAGCAACATTGAGCTGGCCACGCCCACCCTGGCTATGCCCACCCACCTGCCATGACCACCATAGCCACACCCACCCAGCGGTCCATGCCCACCCGGCGGTTCATGCCCACCCGGCACCCGGCGATACATAAGTGGGTTTTGGGTTGCAGTTTGGCACTCGGTCTCTAAAAGGTTCGCCATCACTGCTATATGGCATACTTGTGTTTAAATTCTAAAGTCTCAGAGCACTTTACTGTATTCATTTTCTATTATTTGTTTATTTTGTACTTGCTAATTATATTTCTTGCAGATATTCCAATGTAACATTGTTGCTACTCTGTATACCATTGTTTGTGATCAGTCTATATGATCTTCTTCCAGAAACTTACTAGGTGGTCCACTAATTTCTTCTGCTTCTTTGCAGAGGTGGCACTTGCTGTCTGTTATTGC
>NW_015386691.1:165290-193433 GCF_001527695.2 Protobothrops mucrosquamatus
CTTTGTATATATTTGTTCTTAAGGCTTGATCTTGAGCAGCCTGAATTAGCCCGTCTCTTGCTTTCCTGTTCTTAACCATCACCAGATCTTATTAGCTACTTCGCCTGTTATTTTTTTAATGTGCTGGCTATGTAGTACTTTGTCTTTCCATTTCTTTTTTCTCTTCTTCATGACCATCACCATTACAAAGTACTGGTACATTGGCTGGTCTTTCTTGTAGGCCAGTGTGGTCTCTCCAATACTCAGTAAGCCTTCATGCTATACTAGCTTCAGTGCGTCTTCTTCACTTCCTTCAGATATTCTTCCAGTGCCTTTCTTCTTCTTCAACCATCTGATGTACTTGCAATAATCCATGCATGGAATAAGGGGGTGATTCATTGTTGTTATTTTTCTGGTCTTCTTGTCCAGGATTTTTAGTTTTGCTTTACTCCAGTCCATTATTCCAGCAGTATATCTAATGATGGAATTGGCCTGGTATTAATTTCCTTGATAGTATTTTTTCCACTGAGTTTTGACTTTGAGATCATCGTTTTTATGATTCATTTATTTCTAACCTTCTTGATTTCAGTGATTTTAATGCTGTTAGTTTGAAGAATGCTCAGGTATTTGTAGTGATTGTCTTCATCCAGACACTGGATGTTATTTCCATAGAGCATCTTGATTCCTTCAGTTTTCACTATTTTCATCTGTTAATGGTAAGGTGGCACATTTGTCCAACCCAAACTCCATTGCAATATCTTGGCTGGATATATGGAGATGCTCAGCAGGAATTCTATTTGAGATAGTGCTTTTCCATACAGCTTAAGATTATAGGTGGAAAGAAGGTGTGAAAACCTGGCAGATGTTTTTGATGTTTGATAACCATGGCCTGACTTGTTCAGTATTGTTGATAAAGGAATCAGGGCAATAACGAACAGCAGTAGTGATAGTAAGTCTCCTTGAAAGATTTCTCTCTTGATATTAATTTGTCCCAATCTATCACCACTGACTGGCAATTGTGTCTTCCATTCTGCCACTGATTTTTGCATAAAGCTTCTGATATTTCTATTGACTCCTGTTCTACTTAGGTACTAGATTATCCAGTCATTTAGTAGAGAATCAAATGACTACTTGTAATGAATCCAAACTGCATTTAAGTTGGTCTTCCTTTAACTATGGTTTTTCAAAATCATTTTGTCAATTAGGATCTGAGATCTTTTATTCCTCTGCTATTTGGACAATTTCCTTTCTGCTCATGTGGAAAGAACTTGTTTTCAATATTGGACTGCATCAACTACCACACCTTTTCGCAATCTGAAAATTGTTGGTAAGCAGGTAATTGGCCTGTACTTGCCTGGTGCTGCCCTTTTTGTTGGATCTTTCATTCAGATAGGCCTTGTAAAATGTTAACCAATGTTCAATTTCACCTCCTTGCAGTATGTTATTAAATTGCTTGACAATGAGTGGGTATAGACCAATCAGATGTTTCAACAAAACACCATGCAGTTCATCTTCACCTGGTCTTGAACTATTCACGATCTTCTTGCCCCTTTCTCCATCATTTCTGCTGTTAAATTCTTTTATTACACGGTTTTTTTTCTACTCTTGTCCACCTCCTTTATCCAAGCTACATTTTTGATGTATTTCTTTGGGTTGCCCTGTAGCTGTGCCCAGTACTGCAGTGTCTTTTCTTTGTCATCTAGTGTCCATTGGTAGAAACATTTCTGATTCAATTGAAATTGGAGATTCTGCCCATAGTTGTGCAATTCTGCTGATTTTCTTTGCTATATATGTAATTTTTTGCTTTATTATTTCCAGTGCTTCCTTAATTTTCCTTATTTCTAGGTGGTACTTCTTTATCAGGTATTCTTTGGTTTTCTTCTTCAACTTTTCTTTTGTTATAGCTTGCTTTCATCTGAGCTTAGCAGGCTGATCTTCCATTTTGATAATGCACTGTTTGGCTTTTTTCTTGCTGGCTGATTTTATATCCAAGGTACTCAGTTATATAACTGCAGATATATTGTACATTAGTTGGTTGTCTCTTGCAGTGAGCTGATGGTTATATTTGATTTTATGGTATTGACATCTTTTAATGCTTGTGCTAGCTGTTTCACTGGAACAAGCTTCAATGTGGGCAACCTTATTCTGTTGCTTTTATATACTCAGTTATTTTTTGTTTCAATTCTTGGGTTTTTTTTTTTAATTGTAAGGCTTTGTTCCTTCTGAGAAGGTAGAGGAGAGGAGTCAGGTTTGGGAACAAAAAATATTCAATAGCTATGCTAGCCTCCTTTACTGCAGACCCCCTCCCCCCAGTTTGCCTCTACAGTCTAAGCTACTTCTGGCAATGCTTTGATTTCTCTGTCTTTTGCAGTTCTTCCAAGTCTGCTTCTGTGAATATTTTATTTTGTATTATAAATCAGTGTTGATCCGCTAGTCTCCATTCTGTAATTTCTTATTCTGGATGTTGTTATTTCCAGAACTGATGCATTCTTTTCAAATATTCTCTTTTTATTTGACTTGATTTGTAATAATAGATTATTTCTTTGTTTCAATTTTTGTGTATTTGTGACAGGTAAACAACTTTTCTGCACCTGATTGGTCTGGTTGCTCAGCCAACAGTCCTGAGTTCTCTAGTCCATATGTCACCACATGTCCAGGAACTCCAACACCTAGTGTGGACTGCTGTTGCTGACCTGGACAATGACTGATCTGGTATGAGTTTCTGTAAATTACATCTTACCATACTGCTTATAGGAGAGACACTCATTTTGCTCCTCTGATGAGACTGTCTAGCATGGTTGAAACTCTGGCATGACTTTCATCTTCCTCAGAACACACAAGACCCCATAACCACATCAAGGTAATGCCTTCCGGGAGACAGCACAATGGTTAGTGCCATTGTAACTTCAAATGGTCACTAAACAAATGGTTGCAAGATGAGGACTATTTGTACTATCTTTTCTTGTGAACAACCAATAGTCTTCAATAACCAAAAGGAGTTCCCCTATACCAATTGAGAATATTCCTTAGGCTACATTATTTCTTACTCTGATTTAGAATAATCTTTAAACTATTTATTTATTGTATATGTAGAGTTTTACATAATAAAATACTCATTCTTATAATAAACTGCACATGTAAGGGTTATTGTGCATTTCAGTTATTTTGAATTCCAAAGAAATAAACACCATTAACCTTTCATTTTTTTGTTTCCCAGAAAAAAATAATTATTCACAGATTTAACTTTTTTTAAAAAAAAAAAATCTGTTTATTCCATGCCATGCTTTTTTTCTTACTATGTATGGGTGAGTTGGGATTACAAAAGGAACACACGTAGGTTTCATCTTTCATTTTAGGTTATTTTAAAAGCATTGATTGTTTTATTATTCCTCCGATTCTGTTTTTAACAATAGTTTCAGTTATTGGAAAAAAACCATTTTTACTAGCCAAAGGAGCCAGCACGCAGGAAGGAAGAATTGCAAAGGAATGCATAGTTAGGCTTAACTATTTATCACAACAAAACTTTCCATGAGTATCTTAAAGGAAAGAAAGTTGTTCAAATATGCCTCAAAATCCCATGACCTTCCTAAACCCCATTCCAGAGATTTGTGGTCATGCAGTCATATCCAACATTCCCTGGTCCAAATTCGGTAAGAAACTTGACTCCTTTTAAATCTCTAATGGAAGCTTCTGGAATGAAACTGCAAACTCATAGATTCCTTGAAATAAATATATTTAAATTAAGAAAACATTATTTATCAACATGGTTCATCACAATTTTAACGTCAGAAACAAAAAGAAACAAATATTTCAGAGATTAACAGAGAAACCTTAGAAAGTCCAAAACCAAACAAAAAATTTATTCATAAAAATAAATTCCCCATAAAACATGGTATTTTTGTGATATCTTGGTTTCTTATATACTGCCATCACCTTAAATGTTTAGATACTGAAAGAAATGCTAGGCTTAAGACCAATCACAACTTTAAACATTACCTATATATGCTACACGTGTTCAAGCCAAACTCAACTCTTAGTTCATGACTGCAGCAGTTTGCCATGGAAGTCTTCCAAAATATTTCATTGACTTCCCACTCTGCTCTACAGTCCTCTATTTCCTTATATTCTCCCATCCACATACTAGCCACTATGGACCCATCCTTTTTCATTTCTTAGCCCAGCCAAGTGCTGCTAGGATTTCAATCCTTGTCAAATATCTAACAAATATCAGGGCACCTGCTTTTTCACCTGCTAAACTGAAATTTCATCCTAGCTTCCAACCTTCTGTGGCATGAAGACACTTTGCTAATCATTTTCAAGAAACATTTCTTACAGATATCACCTGTATCTCATCTCTAGCCTGCTGCAATGGCAACCTGAAATCACCTTCTGCTTTTCTCCATTAAACTGATGTCTTTCCTCTTCTCTCAACACTATTTTCACCATACAAATAACCAGTGACATCTTGGTGATGAACCTGGTAAAAATAAAATCATGCCAACTTCTAGATCGGAGGGAGGGGGGTTGCCCAGGTGCTTCGTTAGTCAAAATAATCTTCTGTCCCATGGGAACCAAGGTCATCTGCTGCTCCCGCAACTAGGCACTGGGCGTTTCATAAAAAACCCGCCAAATGAGTATATTGGGGAAAGTAGTTGTTTGCATAGTTTTGTGGGTAGGACATTTAACTTTGTAATTGGGTAATTGTTACTTGTGTATTCAGACTTGGTTTCATTTTTGACCGTGCTGATACTTTGTAACTAATAAACATGTTCTTTGAGGGATTTTCAGGCCTCAAAGTTATGCTTTATTCATCTCTGTCTGTCGGAACTATGACAGTTGGGCTCTCTAGGCATTTTGAGTTGGGATAAGAGAAGGTCCAGACATTTCATTTTAGTGCGTAGTAAAACTGCCACCTGGGGATTTTGTTTGGGGTTATTTTACTATACAACAATCATATCTCCATGACAATGATGGCAAAAGAGAGCGAGCGATAAGCTGGTAGAGCATGTGAAAGAAGCAGGGTTAAGTAAGAATTGGCTGTCAATATAATGCCAACCTCATCCCAACTGACTGATCAGTTTTTTGTGTGTTTTAAGTTGATACAAGCCTTTCCCTCTCCTGGGAGAGCAATAGTTTTAGGGGGGAAGCACAGGAGGAGCACAAGATGAAAATAGTAGGAGTAGCCAGAGTCCCTAAAATATCCATCAGGCAAAATGATTTTTTTTTTACACAACACATGAAATTTGGAATTTGCTACTAAGAGATGTGATGCTAACCATCAGCTTGGCTACCAGCAGGCTTAGACCAATTTATGTAAGACAAGGGATCAATAACTATCATTGAATGGCAGAGTGGCTACCTCTGAAAGCCATCTGCTGGGAAAGCCATCTGCTCGCTTCCTTGTGCAGATTGTTGGATTAGATGGGCCCAAGATCCAATGAAATAGGGCACTCCTTATATATTCTTATGTTTGTAAACCTAAGAAAAGCAATTAATGATTTTTCCCCCTGCCAATATTTGAGGCAGGAAAAGAGGAGTCCACCTAATCACTTTCTTTGTCCTGAAATTGTCCCTCATTAAATCTGGAGGAACAACAAGAGAAAACTCATGATGAAGCTTAGTCATGTGGGACAGTGCTATTTATGTTGATGTATTTTTGCCCACTCAGGGAGCTTAAAGAAGTACTCTTAGCCCTGCACCGTGTATCAAATTTATAGACAAGATTTTCCCATCAGGGTGCTATTAAAGATATAACTCTCATCATCTCCAGGATTCATAGACAACTGTTCTGGTTGGAAATGGTAGGAGTTGTATCTCAACACAGCTAAAAACCAGTATCTCTTAATGACTATGTTTTTCCTTTACACTCTTTCTACTTATCATTTCTTCTTCATACAACATTTGAAATAGAGTATCAGTTTGACAGCAGACTATGAAAGATTCGATTTATCTGGCTTATCTTACTCTATGACAGAGTTGGACATTCTATTACAGCAGAGTGACAGGTGGTTCCTGAGTACTTTTTCTTATTTTTTTAGAACTTCTTGCAATGAACAATTGCTGAAATAAGCGACGTTTTCCTGTATTTTTTTGAGATGAGGAGCACTCAAAAGCTGAAGAATAAATCCCAATATATGCTAGTTACAATTCCTAATACAACTTCCGATTTAAAAAAAAAAGTCTTGGCCCAGCCCATATGGATGATATGGCCAAATCCCTGTAGTCCTTGCTTCCTCCACACCCACAAATATGCACAGCTGCCAATCACTAAAAGATTGACCACACTGTCCCATGCAGAATTCCCAATGTATATTTACCTTCATCACAATACTTAATTTATCCTCCAAACATTTCTTTTCCTTATTGTACATTCAGTGTTTACTGAAGACAGACAACTACAGTACCTATTACCTGGTTATGATTTTTCTTCCATATGTTGTTTAGTACAAAGTTAACATTTCAGATGAATAAATATTTAAAGCTAAATTTTACATGCAAGCAAAATATCAATATAAACTTTTCAGCATTGATTAAAAATAATTCTGAGACACTGCTATATTAGAAACTAAACAATAATATTAAGTTAACTCTACCAAAGAAAGTTAACAAAGAAAGAAATTCAACCATTTTATTGAAGTAAGCAACCATTTTATTTGCAGATTTGTTTAATCTAATTTGTTTGGTAAGTGGACATTTTTAAACCTAAAATAAAAGCAGATGTGTACTTCTAAGACTAGAGTATAATAGGATTCTGATGTTAAATTTGTTATTATAATTTATTGCGTTTTCAAACAAATTGCAAGTCTTTTTATTATTATTATATGTTCTAGTGCTAATATCCCTTGCCGACTCAAAAGCTAAAGACAGAAATTGTTAGAATCATTTTAACAAAATCTGCTACCTTCAATGTTTATTTTGTTTCAAAACAAAATAATTTTGTTTTATTTTTAGGCCTATAGAGAACGCTTTTATCCAGATATTATAGGTTTTATATATTCTTCAGATAATTCTTTATTCCTATGAACATGCAATTATTTTTGCATGCTTGTAGGAATAATTGTTTTTTTATTACTCTAGAAAGATGACAAGTAAAATAGTGATCAATTGGGACAGTGTTTTTGTATTTCTGCGCAAGCATTTCCACTGACTGTTAATGGAGATTGACTGACCTAGTGATTCTATCATCATATCATCCCACTTGCATAACTTAGCTACTAAAAAGGTTAGAATTATGCAAATCCCTTCATGCAAATATTTTATTATAGACATACATTGGGACAGTAAACTGATTAAAAATCAACTTGATTAAAGTGGTGTATAGACTGTATTTTATTGCGGTTTTAGTTAATAAACTTTGGATTTCCCATGGGTATATATTATCCCAAATTCAGAAGGCCAAATGTAAGTCAAATTCCACTGTGATCTTTTCTGTATCTTACATGAGATGTATAAAAGTCAGGCCCCATAAGCCAGGGGTCCCCAACCTATGGGCCGCAGCCTGGGATTGGGCTGCGAGCTCTTGGCCAGCGGCTTATGAAATGGTTGGCCATTGCATGCTCGTGAGGACGCAAATTCCCACTTGCACTAGTGCCCGCGGCCCCGTTTGTACATGTACATGGGCGCAAATGGGGCTGCTAACGCCGGATGGGTGTGCATGGCCTGTTTGTGCATGCGTGAATAGGGCTGCTAGCCACCACGGGATGTGTGCGGCCATTCATGCATGCACATAGCACCAGCACATGCCACATGCACAAACGGGGCCGCTAGTGCTGTGCCAGTGCATGTGGCCCAATTTGGAAGCTGCTCTCCTTTCCTCCGGGCCGTGAATCCAGAAAGGTTGGAGACCTCTGCCATAAGCCAACCGTAATTTATTTTATCAATTATTTTCTTCAACAGAAAATGTTACAGTACTTAAAAATGTCCAAAACTCTTGTGTCAAATGGGTAAGGAGTGTCCCTGGTCATTTGACAACTGTTCATAGTTACAATGATCTATGCTTTATGGCCTGCAAAACATTTTCAGCCTTCCTAAAATGTCACACCACTCCTCCTGCAGTCAAATGACTACATTTTGGGTGCTTGGCAACCTCTTTGCATTTATAACTGGTTGCCAAGCACCCCACAATTGTGTAATTCTTAAAAAGGAACCTCCTTAAGGATCACAACAAGAGTGCCCATTTGCAGAATGGCAAAAGGCAGCCTTGATCTCACTTTGCCTGGGTGCATCTGTCAGAAATGGCAGAAAAACAGAAAGGTAAGTTATGATCTCCTGGGTCCTGGAGCTGGCCAAGTGCTCCCACAATATAGCTGGGTGGAGAGCAGGCTAGGGCCCTGGAGGGTTCAGGTGTGCCCTAGTACAGTGATGGCGAACCTTTTAGAGACCGAGTGCCCAAACCGCAACCCAAAACCCATTTATTTATCGCAAAGTGCCAGGGCTGCATCAGCATTATTGTGCCCTCGGGGAGCATAAGGGTGTGGTCCCCTGGGTGGGCATGGCTGCGGTTGTCACGGCAGACTGGGTGGGCATGGCTGGGGTGGGCATGGCCATGATGTTGCTCATGGGGGGACACCTGTGGGGCCGGGCAGGGTTGGGGGAGATCCAGGGGGTCTCTGGTGGGTGGGGTGGTGGGCAGGAGGCCCAGCATAGACGGGGGGAGGCACGCAATCCTAGCTGGGGGGCCATGGCGCCGATGGGGATCCGGCTTTCCCTGCTCGGGGTGGCCTTTGTCTTGCTGGATGTGGGCGTGCTCTACCACCTCTACTCGAGCTTGCTAGCTGGCCGCTTCACCTCCTTTGTGCTGGGTGGGGCTGCCGCTCTGGGTGGCACCTAGTGGACCTGCGCAAGCTGCTGGCAGCTGTGGCGTGCGTGCCCACAGAGAGGGCTCTGAGTGCTGCCTCTGGCACGCGTGCCATGGGTTCGCCACCACTGCCCTAGTACATTCTGGAGTTAGTTGAAGGCACCCGGACATAGCTAGGTGGGAAGCAGGCCAAAGCCATCCAGGGCTGCAGCAGCCTTGTGCATGCCAGAAGACTCTGGAGCCTGCTAATGCTTCCCAGCATGAACCATATTTCGGTATGCTGATGTGCCCTGGACCTCCCAGGACTTCCCCCAACTGGAAGCACCTCCACACTCTGCTTAATGACCTGTGCAATTGTTTAACAACCACAATTAGGTGAGCAGGGTTTATGATCATTAAGCAAGACAGTCACATGAAATCTCACTTAATGACCAATATGCTCAACAACTGAAATTCTGGGCTTAACTGTGGTTGTACGTCAAAAAATACCTATAAAACACTGGTCCCCAAACCCCACTCTGTGGATCAGAACTGGTCCACAGCATGCCAGAACTCAGGCTGTGCAAACCAGTGAAGCCTCATCCGTGGGATACAGGGAGCATGCGAAACCACACCCCTTCTGGTCTGTGGAAAAACATCTCTCCATGGAACCAGTCCCTGGTGCCCAAAAGGTTGGGGCCACTGCTATAGAAGAAAATGAACCGTTAATTTATTTAGATAATAAATTGTCAAATGGGGCTGACTTTTGGTACACTCAGCATAAAGGCAACAAAACCTCCATTCCTGTGGTGGAATCACAGACTGAGTGGGAGGTGGGAGTCAAGAGGAGCACCAATATGGAATCGCTCTGGAGAAGGAAGCATCATAGACCAGACTGGAAAACCTTATATGTTGGTTCCCAAAGAAATGGAGACAGTCTTGGGAGATTCTTGTAATATAGTTGATCAGTGATAAAGTAACTGTTTTGGCCTATTCACAACTTCTTATCTAATCCAAGAATCTTAAATCTGTTTTATTTATTAAAATTTATATAGTCATCCAACCTATATCAAGCTTGGGACAACTCTCAATCAGCAACTGGCTCCCAATTAACTTCATATTTGTAGGTCACAAATATATGACATATTTTTACTACTGTATACAATTTCATTAATATCTGCTATTTCAGTTTAGGAGAACATTACATTTAACATAGATTTAAGCTGAATTAAAAGACATTAGCATACTATTGGTAGCAAATGCAATCAGCTAATTCCTTATTTCCTCCCCAAATTTAATGATTATTTAAAACAAATGCCCCAAACTAGTCTCTGAGGGATTCTTCTAATTTGTTCCAAATTTTATTGCCTTTAATAAAAATGTCATGTTATTTTCCCTGAAGTTAGCATTTATCTAAACCCATTTCTCCCTAATACTGTTTTCATTATTGTTACATTCATTATGAACAGGAAACTTGACTTTTATTTCAGGCAGAAGGTAATTATTCATAGCTGTGGAAAATTAAAAGCCAATAATTATTTATATATTTACCCTTGCTCAAATTATTTCAAAGTGTTTATTATTTTATATTTTAATAGGACTAGATTTTAGCTCTACTACTACATTATTAAATGTGGACTTTATAATGAGATTAAACGCATATGTCTTAAAATATACTTTAAAAAGTTCTATATCTGTCCTGGAGTTAATTCCACATTATACATTTTACTGATTTCAATATGGTTTCTCTTAGTTAATATCAATAAACAACAATCCTCCAACCATTTCTGTCACTGCAATACTCTTGGAACTTCCTCTTTTATTCAAACTGACATTTGTCATTCAAAAAACTTTTCAGTTCAATTCCAGTTCCAAGTCAAGGTTTTCTTGTCAAAGTAAATATATATTTTATAGGAAAAGAGAAAAATAGTGTAAATTAGTTCATATGAAAAATTAATATAATTGTACAAAGGAGCCCTTTGACATGCTTGGATATATAAAGGCATATGGGTGCAGGTGTGTATGGGTGTGTCAGTGTGTTCCTGTGTATATGTTTGTATAAAATGTTTAACAGTGAGTTAATTAAATGGAAGTTATACTTTTTTCAAATATACCTCTTATACATTTAAGATGAATTAATTATAGGGAATTCTTGAAAGCCTGGCACTTTGACAAAATAGCCATCAATAGGCACATAGATATAAACAACATCTGTATATTATATAAAAGAGACTATCAACAAACCAAAAATGAACCAAAAGATCAAAATACCTCCCCAACATCAATCAACACTCAGATGAGCATAGATTAACACCAAAATTAACATCAGGCCAACAATCAAGAAATAAACAATGAATCTGGAAGAAGAATATGTCAAAGATTGTATGGTAAAATGAGCGAAAAATGTTGTATAACAATGCTAGATAAATGGGAAAATATATGGATCAATGGTTTAAAATTTATTTTGAATTACAGCTTGAAAGAATTTTTTTTTATAAAATGATGTATCATTGGTATTTAACCCCAGACAGGCTAGCAAAAATGTACAGAGGGATTTCCAACAAATATTGGAAATGTAATCAAAATCCAGGTATAAGTTATCATATGGTCTTGTAAGTATGTTAAACCACACTGGATAAATATAATGATAATACAGAAAATAGTTACACAAATATTAATGAAACCTGAAGCTTTTCTTTTATGTATTATGGATAAACCAATGGAAAAAGTTTGGGACGCTATTTCTTTACATGGTGACCGCTGCAAGGATTATATATGCTAAGCATTGGAAAGAAAAGGAGATGCCGACAGTTGAAGAGTAGGTTTTGAAATAGACTGAATTAGCAGAGATGCAAAACTAACTGCTTTGAGTAGAGACAATGGATTAGGCAACTTTATAAGAGTCTGGAAGCTATTTGTGGACTTTCTATGTGTCAAATACAATAACAGATGGTTAACAGAGTATTTGAAGATTAGAATAGCATTTGGCCTCACCTGTTGACTGTTTTTTTTACATATATAATAATGATTAGAGACCACTCCCAACAACACTGACGGCAAGCCACTGGTATATAAATTGAGAGCAAACCCCATTTCTTACTAGCACTGATAATGTTATTTAGTTTGGATAATGAAATGTCTACAAGAAAACAACCAAGCTCAGAGAGTACTAAGGACCCTCATGTCTTTAAATTGCATCGGACCTGGATACCTTCGAGACCGCCTCCTGCCACAGATTACCTCCCAGCGACCTGTACGCTCCCACAGAGTGGGTCTCCTCAGGGTGCCGTCAGCTAGACAGTGCCGGCTGGCGGCCCCAAGGGGGAGGGCCTTCTCTGTGGGAGCTCCCACCCTCTGGAACGAACTGCCCCCAGAGATCAGGGTGATCCCTGATCTCCCTTCCTTCCGCCGCGCCCTCAAGACATGGTTGTTCCAGCTTGCGGGACTGGCCTAGGGGATTTTAGAGGGGTTTTAACTATTTTTAATTGAATTTGACTTAAATATGTCCCTTTTAACTAATTTTAAACTTTATTGTAATTTCTGTATTTTTATTCGATATGTTAGCCGCCCTGAGTCCGTAAGGAGAAGGGCGGGATACAAATGTAATAAAATAAATAATAAATAAATAACCTTTGTTTCAGGTTTGTTCTTTTTATACTCTCTTCAGGGTAAATCTGATTGATAGTATATAAATAGGAATGCAGGCAAGCAGGTACCAAATTGCTGTCCAATTAACAACAATATTCAGATTTATTGTCTGGATCTTTATCACTGGATTTATTGTCTGGATCTTTATCACTGGATCTTTTCTGTATCTTCTTCCACCTTCTTCATGCACACAAGTGCAATATCGGAATTATAGAAGATAGTATTGAGCATAAACATTTCTGTAATTCATGATATTAGAGGAGGGGGGACTGGAGATAAAAGACAATGTTTCTATATATTGGGTTTGATAATATGGATTGGCTTCCTGGGAACATCAGACTTTTCCACACTGTGAAAATGTACCAAACAATATTTAAAAATGAAAATATTCTGGAGTAATTGATGTTGGCTCATTGATGTTTTTGCGGTGAATTTGGGGGATTGCATTGTATTACTGCTATGAAATTGTTACAATGATGACAACTCATAGTTTTATATGTTAGTTGCCAGTTTAATTAACTGTAGCATGAATATTTCAATATTACTGTAATAGAAGTTTTTGTTTTAGATCTTTATTTTTATGCTGCATCATTAATATTTTAATTTTTGTTGTAAACTGCCGTGAATCTTCTCAGGAAATGTATCAAAAAACAACCCCTACTAACCAAGTGCACCATTACCATTAACAACCTGACTTCCCACAAAAAAGGTGTGTAAGAACATTATTCATACAAGTACAAATGTATAGCAGCAATCCAGAAAAAAGAAACAGATGCATCTTCCAACGAAATGGACATGGATGCAACTTTATGAAAAAGGGCCTGGCCATTCAACCACTACAGTACAACCAACACAAGCTATGAAAAAGGTAACAGTACCATACTTCAAAAACATATCAGAAACAACCAACAGACTATTATAACACAGAGAATCACTGTAGCACAAAACCAACTAAAGTCTTCCAAAACATCTTAAGCAAACCAAAAAACCTGGTAGCTCAAAAAGAAAAAACAGGTGTCATCTATAACATACAGTGTAAAAACGAACAATTACTATGTAGAACAGACAGGCAGAAGACTAGCAGAGCACATCCATGAGCATTAACTAGCAATCACAAGACATGATGAAAACTCCTTAGTCTCATAGATAGACTCAACAGAGTTTCAACTTGGAAACTGTGAGCATCCTAGATCAAGATAAATCCAAAAATGCTAGATAATTCCTGGAGGCTTGGCATTTAGACAAATCAGCCATCGTCAGACATGTAGAGAAAAATCACGTATCTACACCACTGATGACGTTACCTAGTTTGGTTAATGAAAAGTCTGCAACAAAGCAACCAAATTCAGAGAACACCAAAGACTCCCCATTTCAATCCTGAGCTACAAATATTCTCCTTTATTGCTCCCTACATACACCCTTCAAAAGAGATAAAAGAACACCATGAGCAGGACAAGCTATTGTATATAAACAGGGAGCAAATCCCACCTTTACTAGCAACTAGTCAGGTAATGAAATGTCTGCAACTAAGCTCAGAGAATACCTAGGACTCCACAGTTCAAACCTGAGCTACAAATATTCTTTCTATTGCAGGCATGTCAAACTCGCGACATCATGTAACGTCGCGTGATGTATCGCAACTTTTCCCCCGTTGCCGGCAATGGGGTGGGAGCAGTTTCAGTATGATGCATCCGGCCCACGGGCCAGCAGTTTGACATGCCTGTTCTATTGGGACCATTTTATTTCTATCTATATCAGAACTATAGTTTCCTGTAACAAGAAGTAAAAGTAGTAGAAGTAGATGTAGGAGGATGAGGAAAGTTGAAAGGCGCTAGCACCATGGACATTTGAATCCATATTGAAAGGGGTGTGAAACACAAATCGTATACTATACATAAAGGTTAACAAAGTCACATGAATATTTAAACCAATATTATTGTTAAAAAGTAAAAAAAAAGTTAGGAATTGGCTTTGTTTTAAGTAGCCTCCATACAAAAAAATTCTAAATCCCCAAATTTCTACAGATTTGATTATCAAGCATGTACTACAATAAATATGAAAGAATTTGATAAAAGACTAATTTGCTAATTGCTCCCAATTCAAGTAGATGAAAAACAACTGCTTTAAAATAAGACTTTTGGATGTCAAATCTTATTTTGAATGATAACACTAGGCAGAAGCTAAGCAAGCTGTTCCATTTTTTCTCCATATAAAATAGTTCATTATCTCCAGTTCTTTGAAGGGGTAAATAATCTACAGATTGTCCAATAATATCTGTTTTCCAGCAGTGCTTCTGCCGTAACTGACTTTGAATTTTGTTAAATTTTATTGTAGGGTGGTTCAGTGTCTTTCTCTTATCAGAACCTTTTATTTTTTCTGTTTCTACAAAATCTTCAAAGCAGGAATGTAAAAAGGACTTACTTTCTTTTTGATGGTGGGGATTTGGATGTTTATTTTTTTATCCATGCTGTCTGCTTAAATATCTATAACTTTTCAAAATGCAAAGATGATATCAAAGGGCTCTATAAAAACAATGGTAACAGAATTTCTTCGGTTTCTTTTGTTTAGAACTTCCGCCTCCCTTTTATTGGGGAAAACAAAGTACTGTTCATCTCATACCAGAGTGAAATGAGATGAAGAATAAATGTCTTTAGCATATAGCATTAATCCTGCATGATTATCAGCAAAAACAGTACAATAGTGAAGCTATTTTCCTGCTAGATTCTCTTTAAATTATGTTTTCTCAAATAAAAATTAAATATGTTAATGGTTGAATCATTACTGTATCTTAGCATTTAGCAAAATGCAGGAACATAAGAAATAGATCACAAAGGTAACTACATTATTACTAGAATAAAGAAAAATAAAATCTAAGTTAAATTTGGGTCTCCTCTAAAAGAGAACTACTGGCTGCTCTGCTAAAGGAGCACTTAGGTATTTTTATTTATTTTATATCCCACTTTTATTTGTTTATTTATTTATTTATTTATTTATTCATTCATTCATTTACAAATAACTCAACATGGCGAATATATCCAACACATATTCCTCCTCCTATTTTCCTCACAACAACAACCCTGTGAGGTGAACTGGGCTGAGAGTGTGTGACTGGCCCAAGGTCACCCAGCTGACTTTCATGACCAAGATGGACCTTGAACTCCCAATCTCTTGCTTTCTAGTCTGGTGCCTTAACCACTAAACCAAATTGGCTATGGTATGATTGGTTGAGAATGTTTTACATACTTACCAAGGAGGATGAATATATATGACATCCTGTGGTATTGCCTTCAAATGAGCTGTTGTTTCTTTTGCAAAAAGAACTTTAAGTCTTGGCTGAATTTCAACAATTTCTTTTATGATAGAACCATCAGTACAAATTTGTCCCAGTTGATGACAGATAGCTATGCAAAGAGTGCATTCTTCGTGCATTTCTAAGATCTTCACAATTAATACACCAGGTTTGCCAGCTAGAAGCAATAAAATACAATAAAGAATTGATGAAAACACATGAAAAGAATTTTTTCTAAAACTTCTTATAGCTACAAATAAGAAATCAGAAAAGAGCTTGTATGGACTTTTTTAATTGCACAGGTCTTCAATAAAACAGAAATTTATATCTGTTATAGAACAGTTTATTCTTAAGTGCTTCTTAAGAAACTTAAACATTAAATAATATGTCATAAGAAAATGGAATTATATTTAAGACAATGCTATACAAACATTTCCAATTATTTGGCTTGTTACAAACTGGCATGAAAAACATGTCCTAAAGACTCTCATAGGCTAGTAATTTTTGCAGTTATGAGGCAATTTCCTGTATTTCTATCAAAACAACACTTCTCAAAAGACCGAGTAAATTGGCAGGCCTCATAATCTCACTTATGAAAAAAGTTAGCATCTAAGAACTTAAGTTATCCTTAGTCATCTTAGTAGAAAGAAAATTTTCTAATAAAATACTGCATAAATCTTGCAATAAAATCCCAAAGTAAGGAAAATCTAGCATGGCACTATAATTTTATCCATCGTGTATATCTTATGAACTATTGAAGAATGATAGCAAAATCATTTTTAATAATATAAACGCCAACTTTAGTGAATTGCTTGATCATATGAAGAACAGACTATAGCTTCTGTGGACAGCACAAATTATGTGCTTGCTTTTATTTAAAAGCTATATCCTGTTATTCCCCTCCCTTCCCTCTTTATGTTAGATTGTATTTTAATATTTGTGTACGAAACATAAAGAAGATATTTATTTTAAAAAGCTGTACAGCAAAGGAAAAACAAAACACACATTTGACACTTTGAAATATTAAAGCATCAGGAAAGATCGTCTGTGATGTTTGAATACGGTGTACCCAGGATTTCTAAGTAACTAGAAAGTACAGCCAAGAAGGGGCTTAAAGCACATCAAAGAAAGCCTGTTCCTGAAACTGCAGCTGCCCTATCAGTTAGGTTCTACATGGAACTAAAAAGGCAAAGTTCTTCACTGGAAGGCAATTCTTTTCAATTACTTGCCTAGAAAAAAAAGTTACATGTCAAATGCAGAGGGAGAAGTTTGTTGTAAAAGCTAGAAATATATCACTACAGAATAGAAGAAAGTTCTATCTAAACCTTAAAAATCCACCTAATGTTATTCATTTCTAATCTGATTGTTGTATCTTACTTGTATTGCAAAAAATTCTAAATGGTCAGAGCAACTTTTCTGCTAAAAGCTCACCAGGCGTAATGTGTTTGAAGCCAAGCCTGACATACTGGTAGTAGAAGAGATCAAAACAGAAACAGTAATTCCTGCATTTCCTGAATTACTTTTCTTTTATAAGTCTTATTCCTTCTGGATGTATATAGACAAAGTCTCTCTCTCTCTCTCTCTCTCTCTCTCTCTCTCTCTCACTCACTCTCTCTCTCTCTCTCTCACACACACACACACACACAGAGAGAGAGCACCACTACCACCACCACACTACACACAACCATACCACACCACCTATCTACCTTAGAAATGAGGAAATTGAGAACATTTATGTCACCTTTGAGCTCTTGGATGAAAAGCAAGGCATAAATGAAATACATATGTATATAAAGCTTTATTTTCATTACTGATTTCATTTGTGGTAGAATTCCAGTTAGCTCCACAACTGAGTTCAGTTTAAATAGAACAACAGAGTTAGAAGGGACCTTGGAGGTCTTCTAGTCCAACCCCCTGCTCAGGCAGGAAATCCTATACCATTTCAGACAAATAGTTGTCCAATCTCTTTTTACAAACTTCCAGTGTTGGAGCATTCACAATTTCTGGAGACAAGTTGTTCCACTGATTAATTATTCTAACTTTAGGAAATTTCTAGGTTGCTTCTCTCCTTGATTAGTTTAAAGAAGGTAAGTAAGTGAAGTATTAAGGACCAACTTGAAAAATGAATATAAATACCTGACATACTGCTCATTTCATGGATACATACTGTATACCATGTTTTCCCGAAAATAAGACCCGGTCTTATTTTTTTTTGCTTCCAAAAGAGGCACCGGGTCTTATTTTCGGGGGTGTCTTTTCCATTCACCTCCGACCCTGACAGTCTCACCCAGCCAGCCCATTTCTTCTGCGGCCAAAGGAGCAGCTTCATTTTGCAGCTGAGAATGGAGCTCCAGGCTGCATTTCAGAGTCAGATCAGAGGCCTTTCCAGAAGGCCTCTGCAGCTGAGAACTGAACTATTGATTGAATCCATACCTCGGTTCTTGGCTGCAGAGGCCTTCTGAAAAGGCTTCTGATCTGACTCCGAAATGCAGCCTGGGGGACAGTGCAGACGAGGAGAAGCAGGTGTCAATTCATGGGAGGCCTGGTAAGTGGGTGCCGGGCGCATGGGGTAGCTCCATCCCCCCACCCCCATCCTAGCTTGAATTTTAGGTGCGTGCTTCGTCCCAAAAACTAGAGCTTATATTGGGGAAGGGCTTATATTAGGCCCACCCCCCAAAATCAAGCTAGGGCTTATTTTGGGGATAGGTCTTACTTTCGGGAAAACAGTATGTTTATTTGAGCCCTTAAATTGTTTCTAGCACTAGAGAAAAAACATTAGAAAATATGTCTAAACTTATATTAAAAAGAAATAAGCAAAATATTATGTGCAAACAACAGCCTTTGTCAGCACACATACTTGAACTAGGCATAGATATGAAACATGTGTTCCAGGCAGAAGTGATTTAAGAAAAAGATAGGGTCATTGGCAGCAACTATGTGGAGATTAACATTTTGGTGCAATCGTTAAGACATCAGACTAGAAACTGGGAGACTCTGAGTTCTAGTCTTGAAACCAACTAGTCTGTCTCAGCCCCAGGAATAGCAAGATAACGGCAAGTCCCTTCTAAAAACGCTGCCAAGGAAACTGCAAAAACCTGTTATCAAGAGTAAAAAAAACCTGACTTGAAGGCATTTTTTTAAGGGGATGGGTAGAGAAAGAATGGCTCTGGGAAGATTGATAAGTTAGCCTACATATTCAGCCTTCTCTTATATATCCCATAAGATTCCTGGTTTGGGTTTCAGTTCGGCCTAATTTCCTGTTTTTGTTTTGAGTTGAAAATAACACTAATTTTGCGGTTTGTACACACTCCGAGAAACAAGAATCTGCAGTCTTTTAAATAACTAGTAAAAGATAAACAGGGTACTTTGCATGACTAGATTTGAAGTAAGTTTCCTCCATTTCTAGAATTGTGTCCAATCCAGTCCTCTACCCCTCCTCTGGATGAATAGCACTGAATGGTACAATTAATTAGTTATGTAAAATAGATTATAGAAAACTGGGAACAAGAAATTTTTAGCATCTAGAAACTTTTTTTTGTTTAGAAATTCATACATTAATTATATCTCAAACTTAGTTTTACTGGCAGTTGCAAGTCTAGTTTCTACTTTCTCAGAGACAGCTTACATTTAAGGTCAGACCTTGATTGACTTAGAGCAGTGATGGCGAACCTTTTACAGACCGAGTGTCCAAAAACTGTCCTTGGCTGCGCTGCTCTGTGTGGGCAACGCTCGAGGGTGACTCTCCTTCAGGGGGGCTGCTGGAGAGAAGGGGGTCGCAGGAGGAGGCAAGGCTGGGGCAACAGCACGTGTGCCCACAGAGAGGGCTCTGAGTGCCGCCTCTGGCACCTGTGCCATAGGTTCACCACTTAGAGCTTTCAGAAAAAGTTTGCTTGAGCATGTGTATACATGCATGTGTATGTACATACAAATACAGGCCATTCTAAATTAAAGGCCACTCTCAACAGTTGCTTGATTTTGAATATATGTCAAGTTCAGGCTGCATTTAGCTATTCTAACATTCTCTCCTATATATATTCCCATTTCTTAGGTCTTATCCTTAAAATCTAGATGATAAGATTGGTGAAAACATTGTACTAAACAGGTGAATGCAGACAAGGTAATAAGCCAATTTAGCTATATTTACAATTTATTCATATTATTGGATAGCTGCTTGTCTCATGTCAATGACTCTTAGTGGCTCACAGCAATTAAAACACCTAGTCGACAAATTAAAAAACCTTACAAATATACAAAACATCAATAAAAAGCAGCATTAAAAACAGAGAAATGACTATAATCAGCACAACATCCAATCAGTACTTCACAGTCAACACATCAAAGAGCCTATATTAGTACTATGGTGCCAGCCATATCAGATTAAAGATTGAAGCAAAGAAACATACACAAGCTAATTTGCAAGGCGCAACTTAGGAAATACTACGTAGCTAAAATTATCATTTCCACTAGCAAAGTGGTATGAATCTGACCCATTCAAAATGGTTTGTTGTATTTTATGCTATTTGGCTTAGAAACTCTCATACATATTTCACCAATCTCCTATAATAGAAGAATCCAAAATAGATCTCTTAACTCTGTCTTTTCTCCTTCATTATACTATGTTTACTATTAGTTTTACATCATCCATATGGTGATAGCATTTATTTTTCCTTTCCAATGCAGGAAAGGAAATGCATCTGTCTTTGCTTCTCTGAGGAAGGACATGCTATTGCCAAATAACTGCAACAATAACATTCTGGACTTCTAAATTATATCCTCTGAGAAGTTGACATATGCTCTAATGAGAAATTGTTGTGATATCAAAAGCAGCCAAAAAAGATGGCCAGCTACTGTCATCTTGGTATTTTTTTAAAATAATTATGAGCCAAAGCTCTTGCAATAAAAGAACTATGTGCATTCATAACAGAAATGACCGAGAAAGGCAGATGACCCTCCATAATTGGGAACTAGAGAACTTAACTAAGAGGGTGTTTTATCAGGAACTGCTGCATTTCTAGAAAAAAGTGATATTTATGCTCAAGTACAAGGCATTGCTCTATCTATAATAATAATAAAGTTGGAAGGGACCTTGGAGGTCATCTAATCTAGTCTCTTAAAAACTTCCAGTGTTGGAGCATTCACAGCCTCTGGAGGCAGGTTGTTCCATTGATTAATTGTTCTAACTGTCAGGAAGTTTCTCCTTAGTTCTAGGTTGCTTCTCTCTTTGATTAGTTTTCATCCGTTGCTTCTTGTCCTGCCTTCAGGTGCTTTGGAGAATAGCTTGATTCCTTCTTCTATGCGGCAACCCCTGAGATATTGGAACACTGCTATGTCACCCCTTGTCCATCTTTTCATTAAACTAGACATACCCAGTTCCAGCAACCGTTGCTTATCTTTTAGCCTCCAGTCCCCTAATCATCTTTGTTACTCTTCTCTATACTCTTTCTAGAGTCTTAATATCTTTTTTACATTGTGGTGACCAAAACTGGATACAGTATTCCAAGTGTGGTCATACCTTGATTCTATACCTCTGTTAATGCAGCCTAGCACTGTGTTGGCTTTTTTTGGCAGCTGCAGCACACTGCTGGCTCATATTTAAGTGATTGTCCACTAGGACTCCAAGATCCCTCTCACAGTTGCTGTTATTGAGCAAGGTACCACCTATAGTATACCTGTGCATTTGGTTTTTCTTGCCTAAATGTAGAACCTTACTTTTTTCACCACTGAATTTCATTTTGTTAGATAGCGCCCAATGTTCAAGTCTGTCAAAATCCTTCTGTATTCTTAAGCCTATCTTCTGGAATGTTGGCTATTCTTGCCAGCTTGATGTCGTCTGCAAATTTGATGACTTCCCCATCTATCCCCTCATCCAAATCATTGATGAAGATGTTGAAGAGCACTGGACCCTTATCTGATGAAAAGAAATGACTGGATTTTTCTCCTCTCACCTATATGCTATATTTTATATTGTTTTGGCCCCATTTGAATAGTTCAGTGCTAGTTCTCTTACACTGCTGAATGAGTAGACCTGGATTCTGTTAAATTTTGAGGTGAGAGTCAATGTGAGAGGGAGGGAGGGAGGGAGGGAGGAAGATTCAACTGATATAAGGTATCAAATATTTCTCTGTTCTAGCAACTAAATGTTCTAGAGAGCAACTGAGGATTTTGAACTGCTTACCCTCTAGTTCCTCATGCTGTGATTATTCAATCTGATGATCTGAGTGATGATAAATTTTTGGCTTCTAATCTTGGCAAGCATCTTTCACTCTGAAAATGACATCCAGAGCCCATATTGGGTTCAGAGTGGATCATTATATATCTGTAACATAAACTAGATGAATATGGCTGCTCCTCTTCTGCAAGATGCTCAAACTCTTTGATCTTCAGTTGCTCCAAATACATAAAAGGAAAGCATCAGAATTCATTTCCTCTGAATGCTTAATTATTGTGTAAATAACCAGGGTTATCCTACAGATAATATTATGGATATTCTTTTAGCCAGATTACATACCTGAATTCTCACAAACTGTACTTATATGTGGGTATTTTGGTTTCAACTACAATTCATTTATTTATTCACTGTAAGTTTTTAATAGAGCAAATTATCTAGTAATTATTAAAAAATCCAATCAAAAACATACAATTTGCTTTTAAACGATTGGATGTTGTTCCCCAAAATAACAAATGCATAACTTTTATTTCTCGTGTTACTTAATCTCAGAGTTATATATCTCTAAAAATGACAGAGTATAAATAATTGCAATGTCACTTACCATTTGAAATAATTTCATTATGATGAATTCTATCATTCAAGCAAAATGGGAATTATAGTGTAACAACTAATTTTATGAAGAGACCTGAAATTCATCAAATGACTTCCAGACATTGCAGTATGAACATGACTTGATGTTTTATTAATTGTGCTGTTGGCTTCTTCAGAGCAAATTTATATCTTGGCAAAAAAATGTCATGTCCTTATATACTGTCCATGTTCAATGGAATGGAAAGCTCACTGCCCACAATCGATATATATATATATATATATAACTCAAATGCATGCTAATTAAGTTTAACATGAAGGTTAGAGCAGTGGCAACTCTGCTTTTTCAGCTTACAGAAGTAAAAGAAACAATAACTAATATGTATAAAACAATAACTCATAATGCTCCTAGAGAAAAAGGGATAAAAAGAAAATGCAAAATCTATTGTATATTGGCATTTGGAATACTGCATACTTTTCTAATGCATAGTAAAAAAAGTTATTAAAGAACTGGGAAAAGCACAGGCTGAGGTTCAAAATCCTATGAAAAAAAGTTGGAGAGTTAGAAAGTCTAGGTTGGACAAAAAGATTGTTGAAAAGAGACATGACTAAGGTGTAAAGAATCATTTATGACATACAGAAAGTAAAAAAAAAGACTTAAACAAAACAAAAATACTTCTATAGGCAGTGCATAACAAACTTGGAAGAATTTGTTTCCACATGGGGCAGTGATACCATTTCCTCTTTCCAAGTAATTTGGAGACATTTAATGAGACTGTGAAAAACAAAATGCTGGACTTAGATGGGCCTTGATCTGATCCAGGAGTACTATTCCTAAATTAGGGATTATCCTAGAAAATGGATTACACCTGATTTTGCCAAATATTTAATCTTATTAAGGTTAAACTTGGAAAGTAAAGCAAAATATTTTACTAATTTATAAACTTTAAAGATCATCACAATCTGAGCAGTTTGTAATATGATAATATGATAATAAAACACAGCACCATTAAAACATAAAACAACATAATATAAATATAAATTTGTTACAAAAAATAACAAATTCTCTTTTGCAACATGGAAGGCAGACAATACAATATAAATATAAAATGGGCAGAAAACGTAAACCTTGTTTCCTCTCACAAGACATTGGCATTGGAGGAATTATTTTTAAATGGCAACACATTTTGGGGGGGGATATGCAATTATTACTCTAAATGAACTATTAAGTAATAATATATTTTATTATATGTCCCATTCAGGGCCAACTCTTAGAGCCACTAGAATTTATCTAGAATTATCTTCCCCAACCTATCCCTTTGGATAGTCTCCAATACAGAGGCTATCCCCATAGTAACTGAATCCATGGACTATATGCTACTAGTCATCCTCTTCCTCTCTTTCCTTCCATATTTCCCAGCAATATGGACTTTTCAAAGCAGCTGAGACTTCACATAACGTATTCAAAATACGAATATTTGAACCTGATTATTTGTGCCTTAAATGAAAACTCTGGATGGATGGGTGGACAGATCCATTTGTTTGTATTTTGGTTGATTCATAGTATTCTTGGGAATCTTCTCTAAAACTAAAGCTTAAAAGCATCAATATCCTTTCTTCAAAGTCCAAATTTTTCTTCTATACAATATCACAAAGAAAATGGGAGCCTTCACAATTTTGAGTTTTGTATTTATAGACCCTGAATATCTTTTCCAAAATTTTGATTGCTATTCTGCGGCATTTTACCTGACTGTTTGTTACTTTACTGTAGATATTCAATCCTAAAAAGCAGACGGCATCCATCATTTCAATGTCTTTACTGTCATTGCCAAGATTAGGTCTTGTATTTGTTGTTATTAGTTTGGGCTGTGTATATTTAATCTTAATCTTTAAACTCAGCTCCATTTTTTCACTATGCTCTTTGATTTTCATTACTAGAGTTTGCAGATGATTTGCATTTTCAACTATCAGAGTGGTTTCTTTACCATACCAAAGATTAGTGATTCTTTTTCCTCAATTTTAAACCATGCTTATCTTCTTCCATTCCAGCATATAGGATAGACATTCAACATATAGGATAGACAAATAAGTACTGCAGAGCATATACTGTTTGCCTCACTTCTTTGTCAATCTGCATTCAGTCTGTTTTACCTTGTTCTATACAAACTGTGGCAATGTACTGTATTTCTGTATAATTGTGTATGGGGATAATGAGATATTCTGGAATTCCCATTTTCTAAAGGCATTATAACTTGAATGACTGACATAACTGAAGGTCTTCTTATAGTCAAAGAAATGGATTTTTAAAATTAAAAGATAGGACATTCCCATATCATTGACAGTGATTCCACTCAAAACCGCTATCCATTTGAGTGAGGCCTTCATATAATCTTTATCTAGTGATTTTGTTTTTCTCTAATTTTATGATTTCTTTGCTTGTTCACTCATTATTTTCATCCCTCTTCACTTCTCTATGGACTTCTTTCCTCATCTCTGTTTTCTTTTCCTTTAAATTTTTTTCTTAGGTTTAATATTATTCCATTCCACAAAAACAGATAAAAAAATATGCATCAAGCTGAAACAATGAATGTTACACTTTTGAACGTATGTGATTTTAAATCCCATAATGTCATTGTCTATCTTGTTCTTTTTGTTCTTCTATGCACACTTCTTTCTCTGGGAGTGTGAAGGAACCTCTGGGAAAGCCAGATGACAAAAAGGCCAATATTTTGGTAAGTCCCAAGAAAGGTCCAGCAGCAAAAAAAAGTGGGCACTTCTTAAATTATCTTCCCTATACATTTTCAAAGGCCTAGAAATTATTCTTTAGGAAAAATTTTTCATGCTGAACATTTAGAATGGTTTCTTTCCAAAAATATAATCCTGTTAAGTCTGCAAAGCTTATTATCAATTATATAACAACATTCTTCCATTGTTCTTATTTTCTGTTGGAGGAGGTTACACATACTTGTGCACAGGTGTACCAACTAAGCCAGAAGACATCTGGCAGGAGAAGCTTTTTAAACATAAAACCAGTGACTCAATCCATAGAGAAAAAAGGGGAGTGTACACACATTGTACAAACTTAAGTAAGTGCTTTACTTTAAGCCTAATCATAAAAGCTTAAACTTGAAAAATGTTTACTTTAACTTAAATAGCACTTTACTTTCCTCAAATAAGATAGGCAAATGTGAGAAAAAACTACAGGCATATAATCCTGTTTGGAAATCTATGACTTAAGATAAAGATATTGATACCTATTTTCTAGCTTCTTTTAAACAGATCTCTTGGGCTTTTATAAAGGCTTCTAATTAACCAATGTGTTTGTATGTGCCTTACACAGAAAGAAACAAAATATCATTTTTTTTCAACAACAACAAAAAAAAAACCTATGAGGTGATCAGAGGTCACAAAATGAGGTCACAAAATGAACACTGGAAATCTGCCATTCTCTGGAACTCTAAAAAATTACTTTATTCATTTACTTCTAGCATTCACTGAAATTGACAGCAATTATAAAATATTGTGCTATTAAGATACTGGAGGGGGGGTGATTAAATAGTCTTTTTAATAAAAAATAATCTAAATGGAGCAAGGGTGTTATTGCATCCTTAAAATGCAGGCTTTCATGCAAAAGAAACAGCCAAATTGTCTCTTGTCCTTTTTATATTTCTTTAAACAAAGAACATGCATATTTCAGAGTTGGATCTTGGTCATACAGAGAAGGTCTGTGCAACATGTCAGATTCAATGTCTATGAAGATGCTCAGTCATCCGGGTCACGGTTGTCCCGAAGGTGCTTTTTTCAAGAGGCAACTGGACTTTCTTGTTTTTCTTTGAAGACATTTTGCTTCTCATCCAAGAAGCTTTTTCAGCTCAGAAGCTTCTTGGATGAGAAGCGAAACGTCTTCAAAGAAAAATAACAAAATCCAGTTGCCTCTTGAAAAAGCACCTTTGGGACATGACCGATTCAGAAACAAAAAAAACTTCATAGAACTCAAAGACACAATGATTACCTGCAACTTCTTAAAATACAGATAATTTCAGAAAGAAGAAAGCTCTGGTTTAAGGAATTATAGATAAGTTCTGTATCCTACTATTAATATTTGGGCACAACGTAAATCTACATTTTTATTGTTTTTTGACAGAGAAGAAAATCCAGATTTTTTTAAAAAATGTGATAGCTGAGAAACTTATAACCTTTTGCCCTCTGACTACCTTCTTGCTCATCCCTCCTCCCATATTTTTTCTTCTCTGTTAATCAAATGTAAATATGTAATATATTTGATAATACCAACAAGTCCACCATGCCATCTGCCATCATCTGCAATTGGAACAAATAAGGTACTGTGATAATGCTGTTGCGGAACAGTAAGAAGCTACTAAGCAGTGAGAATACTGGGAAATATATATCATGTTGTGACATCTTTGAGATTGTATGCATAATATCAGTGGCCACATTCATAATACCCACGATACCTTTTTACATCACATTATTGACATTTGAATTGATGGAAAGAACATTTCCACCAGCTATATAATCACAAAGAATCTGATATACCACCTATAAAACCACCCCACAACTTACATCTTCTTGAGGAGCTGCCAAGCACTGTGAATATCAAAGCAGATATAAAGTAAAACAAAGTTGCTGGATGTGATGAGGTCATAGCAGAAGCATTGATGTCACAAGATGACTCTTTATTATGATAACTGCACTTCCTAATTTAGTTGTTCTGTACTTCAGAATAAATACCAAGCACATGGAAGTAAGACAATATCATGTTCACAAAGGAAGCAATCCTAACTTCCATCTTTAGCAAAGAAGCCAGCTACAAATGAAAAAACTGCTGTCCATAGTCAATAAAATACTATGTGGACCATCCAACTCTAAATTCAAAGCAAAGAGAAAAACTGGCTCATGAAGATCAGAATAGTTTTTGATATCTATGATATTTCACTATTGCAATAGGCACTATCAGGGGGGACAAAAACATTGGTGCAGTCACTGAATTTTTGATTTACACATCTACTGCTTATGGCAAAAGACGATCATGTGAAAGCCGTGGCCAGGGGGGCTTTTCATCAGGTTCGCCTGATACGCCAGTTGCGCCCCTTTCTGGATCGTGACGCTCTACGCACGGTCACTCAAGCCCTCGTTGTTTCCCACCTGGACTATTGCAACGCTCTCTACATGGGGCTCCCCTTGAGGTGCACCTGGAGGCTCCAGCTAGTTCAGAATGCAGCCGCGCGGGGGATCCTGGGGGCCTCTAGATACTCCTATGTAACACCTCTCCTGCGTGAGCTGCACTGGCTGCCTGTGGCCTTCCGGGTGCGCTTCAAGGTGTTAGTAACAACCTTTAAAGCGCTCCGTGGCAATGGACCTAGGTATTTGCAAGACCGCCTCCTACCAAACACCTCCCTTCGACCAGTCCGCTCCCACAGAGAGGGCCTCCTTAGGGTGCTGTCGGCCAGACAATGCCGGCTGGCGACCCCCAAGGGGAGAGCCTTCTCTGTGGCAGCTCCTGCCCTCTGGAATGACCTACCCCCCGACCTACGTACAGTTGCGGACCTGCGCCTTTTTCGCCGAGCCCTGAAGGCCCATCTATTCCGTGCGGCCGGCCTGGCGTAGTTTGATTATGTTTTAGTGGGGGTTTTGCATGGGGTATTTTTAGAGCAGGCCTGTTATTTAATTTGA